>NW_011477130.1:0-1128 GCF_000754665.1 Bison bison bison | reverse complement strand
GAAATCAGTCCTGGGATTTCTTTGGAAGGAATGATGCTAAAGCTGAAACTCCAGTACTTTGGCCACCTCATGCGAAGAGTTGACTCATTGGAAAAGACTGTGATGCTGGGAGGGATTGGGGGCAGGAGGAGAAGGGGACGACAGAGGATGAGATGGCTGGATGGCGTCACTGACTCAATGGACAGGAGTTTGGGTGAACTCCAGGAGTTGGTGACGGACAGGGAGGCCTGGCGGTTCATGGGGTTGCAAAGAGTCGGACACGACTGAGTGACTGAACTGAACTGAACCGAACTAATGGCCATTCTATTTCCAGTTTTTTAAGGAGTATCCACACTGTTCTCCATAGTGGCTGTACTAGTTTGCATTCCCACCAATAGTGTAAGAGGGTTCCTTTTTCTCTGCACCCTCTCCAGCATTTATTGTTTGTAGACTTTTTGATAGCAGCCATTCTGACCAGGGTGAGATGGTACCTCACTGTGGTTTTGATTTGCATTTCTCTGATAATGAGTGAGCATCTTTTCATGTGTTTATTAGCCATCTGTATGTCTTCTTTGGAGAAATGTCTGTTTGGTTCTTTGGCCCATTTTTTTTATTGTTACTCAGATACTTTATCATTTCTGTTGGTCTTCCCATCCACCCTGCAGAAGATCCTGTTTCATTTCTCTTAGAATAAATCTGATGACAAAATCTCTTTGCTTCAATGTAGAATTCTGGGTTGACATTTTTTTGCCTTTAGTAATTTTAAGAAGTTCCAGTATCATCTGACCTTCATTGTTTCTGATGAGAACATCAGAGTCATTTGAGTAATTGATTCATATGCAGTGTGCTTTTTTTTAACTGACTACATTCAAGATATTTTCTTTTAACTTTGCTTTCCAAATATTTGACTGTAATATTCCTGGGTGTTTCTGTGAGTTTATGTTGTTTCTGCTATGCTGAGCATCTCGAATGTGTCATTTTATGTCTTTTTCCAAATTTGGGACTTTTTAAGCCATTATTTCTTCAGACCTTTTCTTCTGCACTAGTCTCATTTCCTTGGAGGACTCCAGTGATGTGAATGTTGGACCTTTTGATACTGTCCCATGGATACCTGATGCTGTATTTCTTTTATTTTTCTCAGTCTTTTTA
>NW_011477129.1:4519-6067 GCF_000754665.1 Bison bison bison | reverse complement strand
TTTGTTCAAATTCATTTCCATTGAGTTGCTGATGCTATCTAACCACATTCACTTTAGTGTCTGCCAAATGCAAGCATTTTCGTAGATGCAAAGACTTACATGCGTAATCCTGCCCTCAAATGAAGTACAGTCCATTTACTAAAATGTATACCCACAGATGGCGCTAGTGGTAAAGAACCCTCCTGCCCATGCAGGACACCTAAGTGACACGGGTTCAATCTTTGGGTCTGAAAAATTCCTTGGAGGGAGAAATGGCAACCCACTCCAGTATTCTTGCCTAGAAAATTCCATAGACAGAAGAGCCTGGTGGGCTACAGTCCATAGGGTCGCAAAGAACCTGCCTGCAATGCAGGAGACCCAGGTTAGATCCCTGGGTAGGAAAGATCCCCCGAAAAGGGAATGCCAAACCACTCAAGTATTCTTGCCTGGAGAATTCCATGGACAGAGCAGCTTGACGGGCTACAGTCCATGGGGTTGCAAAGAGTTGGACATGACTGGGCAAGTAATACACACACATACTCACACAGAGGTAAAATCACTTTTTTGCAGACACTACATAAAAAAACAATATGAGCTCTCCAGTCCTCACCAAGACGGCATGAGATAGGTACTATTATTATCTCTACTTTGATATGAGGAAACTGAGGGAGAGAGATTAAGAAAATTTCCCCAATTCTCTCTCCTAGTAAGTGACACAATTTTCTGTCCCAAATCAACTGGCTCTACATTTAAATCAACAGCCTGCCCACTTAATTCCTGTAATGAAACTATCAAAGTACTATAGATTTAAAGAAAGTAAAGGCCACTTTTGAGACAGAGACACTGATGAGCAGAAGTTGACAATGCCTTAAAGGGTTGGAAGGGTCAGATGGAGAAAGAGTCAGACATGACTCAGTGGCTGAGCACACACACAGTGTGTCAGTGACAATGACCTTGACTGAGCCTCTAGTAAGGGATAAGCAAGGAAGGAAAACGTTCACGCATTCACCTCATTTGTCATTGTTCTGCTTTTCTTTTCTTTTGGCAGAGCTCAACAAGGTTGAGAACAAAAGTTTCATGTGTCAATATTTTGATTAACAAGATATTTTACTAAATCGGGGTAGTGAGTACTGGGTGATGGGGATGATTTTAGACCTTCTCAGTTATAAACTGCTTGAAGGAAACAAGATGGATCCTCTCTTGCTGGATATCAGTCAGGTTGCTGTCTCTGCAAGGACTAGATTTCTGGATTAGTCTATAATCAAGACTATCTTACTGATCCAGGCTCCAGCCTATTGCAATCATAACACCCTGTGCTTAGTCTGACACATAGCAGAGGACAGCTTCCTATAGGGCACGCCTTGACCTTAAAGAAGGCCCTGGGGAAATTGCACTTAAGATCAAATTCCTGGAAAATAAAATGAATCAGAGAAAGGGTCCTACAGAGCTGTTTGCAAGACAGAGTTACCTGGGAGTCATGAATATATGAAGATTTTTAAGTATTTCAGGTCAAGTGAAGAGAGTGAAAGACACTCAGAAGTGTCTAACTTTTTGCAACCACATGGACTA
>NW_011477129.1:0-1379 GCF_000754665.1 Bison bison bison | reverse complement strand
GCTATGGTTTTTCCAGTAGTCATGTGGGGATTAGTCAAAGCTATGGTTTTTCCAGTAGTCATGTGGGGA
Organism: Bison bison bison; assembly: GCF_000754665.1. Taxonomy (NCBI): domain Eukaryota; kingdom Metazoa; phylum Chordata; class Mammalia; order Artiodactyla; family Bovidae; genus Bison; species Bison bison. The sequence goes on along the minus strand of NW_011477129.1, from coordinate 1,310 downwards.
TATGAGAGTTGGACTATAAAGAAAGCTGAGCACCAAAGAATTGATGGTTTTGAACTGTCGTGTGGGAAAAGACTCTTGAGAGTCCCTTAGACTGCAAGGAGATCCAACCAGTCCATCCTCAGGGAAATCAGTCCTGAATATTCATTGGAAGGACTGATGTTGAAGCTGAAACTCCCCTACTTTGGCCACCTAATGTGAAGAACGGACCCATTTGAAAAGACCCTGATGCTGGGAAAGATTGAAGGCGGGAGGAGGATGATAGGGTGAGACGGTTGGATGGCATCACCAACTCATGCGACATGAGTTTGAGTAAGCTCCAGGAGTTAATGATGGACAGGAAAGCGTGGCATGCTCTAGTCCATGGGGGTCACAAAGAGTCGGACACAACTGAGTAACTGAACTGAACTGAATAATCACACACACGCACACACATACACGGGCTTCCCTGGTATCTCAGTGGTATAGAATCCACCTGCAATGCAGGAGATGTGGATTTGATTCCTGGGTCCGGACAATCCCCTGAAGAAGGAAATGGCAACCCATTCCAGTATTCTTGCTTGGGAAATCCCATGGACAGAGGAGTTTGGCAACTATTGTCCATAGGGTCACAAAGAGTCAGACACAACTGAGCATGCATGCACACACACACACATACACACACACACACACATATACAGAATAATATATATTTACAGGTACACAGAATTATAATTTGACATTTTTATATGCTACAAAGTTATATAGTATAGTGGTAGTATTGACTTTTTTAGTAACTAACTCTTCTAACCTATGAGCACAAGATACCATTTATTTCTTTCTTATACTTATTTCAACAATATAGTTTTCAGAGTAGATATCTTTTACCACCTTAGTTATATGTATTTCTGTTTTAGTGTTTTTGATGCTATCATAAATGGGATCAATCTTCCAACTTACTTTTCAGAAAATTTGTTAGCTTATAGAAATGCTATTAAGTTTTATATGTTTTTTACCCTGTTTATTTACTGAATTCATTGATTAAGCCTAACTAAAAAGCCTCTTGATGAAAGCGAAAGAGGAGAGTGAAAAAGTTGGCTTAAAGCTCAACATTCAGAAAACAAAGATCATGGCATCTAGTCCCATCACTTCATGGGAAATAGATGGGGAAACAGTGGAAACAGTGTCAGACTTTATTTTCTTGGGCTCCAAAATCACTGCAAATGGTGACTGCAGCCATGAAATTAAAAGATGCTTACTCCTTGGAAGGAAAGAGCCTAGATAGCATGTTCAAGAGCAGAGACATTACTTTGCCAACAAAGGTTCATCTAGTC
>NW_011477128.1:14636-15401 GCF_000754665.1 Bison bison bison | reverse complement strand
AAAAAAGAAAACTACAGGCCAATATCACTGATGAACATAGATGCAAAAATCCTTAACAAAATTCTAGCAATCAGAATCCAACAACACATTAAAAAGATCATACACCATGACCAAGTGGGCTTTATCCCAGGGATGCAAGGATTCTTCAATATCTGTAAATCAATCAATATAATACACCACATTAACAAATTGAAAAATAAAAGCCATATGATTATCTCAATAAATGCAGAGAAAGCCTTTGACAAAATTCAACATCCATTTATGATAAAAACTCTCCAGAAAGCAGGAATAGAAGGAAATACTTCAACATAATAAAAGCTATATATGACAAACCCACAGCAAACATTATCCTCAATGGTGAAAAATTGAAAGCATTTCCCCTAAAGGCAGGAACAAGACAAGGGTGCCCACTCTCACCACTACTATTCAACATAGTTTTGGAAGTTGTGGCCACAGCAATCAGAGCAGAAAAAGAAATAAAAGGAATCCAAATTGGAAAAGAAGAAGTAAAACTCTCACTGTTTGCAGATGACATGATCCTCTACATAAAAACCCCTAAAGACTCCACCAGAAAATTACTAGAGCTAATCAATGAATATAGTAATGTTGCAGGATATAAAATCAACACACAGAAATCCCTTGCATTCCTATACACTAATAATGAAAAAATAGAAATAGAAATTAAGGAAACAATTCCATTCACCATTGCAACGAAAAGAATAAAATACTTAGGAATATATCTACCTAAAGAAACAAAAGACCTAT
>NW_011477128.1:9478-10463 GCF_000754665.1 Bison bison bison | reverse complement strand
CTGTTTTGGAGGACCATGGCTGCCAGGGAATCTAGCTGGTTTTGGATAGTGATAAGGCTGTTAGCTGTTTCTTCTAGGCTGTCAGTGAGGTCTTTAGAAAGGCTGTGATAGTAATTTAAAGACACTGTGGGTCCTGTGGTCTTTGTCCCAATCCCAGCAGCTATTCCTAAACTGATTAATACAGGAATGAATGGAATTGCCCATCTGGGTTGGTTATGAGTTCGTGGGATAGGAAGGGTCTGATTGTTAGAAGCAATAGAAATATCTGGTCCAGATATACCAGGGTGCATGTTCCTGTCCTGTTAGTGGGGAGACATAAATAAGTAGTGGTTTCACAGAAGAAAAATATTCCAGGAGTAAGAAGACAACAGCTGAAATCGATAGCAAATAGGAGTCTTTCTGGGAACTTGTTAGTAGTCTCTGAAACTGACAGTGAACTCGCCAGTGTAACCCCTACAAGAGGAGTATTTACATCATATGCAGAAGGCAGTCTCCATGAAAAAGTAAGAAAATGTCCTGTAGTTCCTGAGACAGGATAGACAGATCAGCCTGAAGCAAAGGAGAGATGTGAAGTGTGATTACAGAGGTGTGGCGGTATACTTCCTAGTTAGGGCTAAGAATTGTTCACAGAGTTTTGTCTGGAAAAACAGAAAGGAACCTGTTGTAAATGAACTTCAGAGGTGGTGGGTCCTCCTATAGCTGGTTCTTTATAAGTAGAAGTGAGATCTGTAAGAATGGAGGTCAGTATCCCGTTGGGATTGTGAATTTGATCAGTTGAATAGAAATGATGTATGTATGATAAAAAGAGAGATTCTCCTCTGTATGTGTGATAACGAGAAGTGTTTATGTGAGTGCATTTATCTGTGGAAATTGGAAGTGCTGATCCTCTGGAGAGGAGATGGATAAGCAAATCCAGCAATCACTGGCCAGGACCAGGTTTGAGGTATTGAGTAAATGATGGGTCAGATTTAGAGTCGTGAATAGG
>NW_011477128.1:4444-5704 GCF_000754665.1 Bison bison bison | reverse complement strand
CATGATTATCTGGGTCATGAAGATCTTTTTTGTACAGTTCTTCTGTGTATTCTTGCCATCTCTTCTTAATATCTTATGCTTCTGTTAGGTCCATAGCATTTCTGTCCTTTATCGGGCCCATCTTTGCATGAAATGTTCCCTTGGCATCTCTAATTTTCTTGAAGAGATCTTTAGTCTTTCCCATTCTGTTACAAGGTTGAATTCTTTCTTGCTTTTGGCTTCTGCCCACTAAGGTTGGTCCAGTGGTTTGTGTAAGGTTCTATAGGGTGAGATTTGTGTAGAGATTTTTGTTTGTTTGTTTTTCCTCTGATGGGCAAGGCTTAGTGAGGTAGTAATCCTGTCTGCTGATGATTGGGTTTGTATTTTTGTTTTGCTTGTTGTTTAGATGAGGTGTCTTGCACAGGGTGCTACTGGTGGTTGGGCTTGATCTCTGGTCAGCAACGAATTTTCCACAAGTAGTTTGTTGTGGCATTAAGTGAGATTAAAACAAATACCCCAAAACAAGAAACCAAAGAGGAACCCCAGACAAATGGCAGTTACAAAATCAGGCAAATAATAATAAAAATAATGGACTATACACATATACATATACACCCATAAGCAAAGTCAAACAGTCCAACAAAAATAAAGTATAGTAGATTAACCCATTGAACAGAGGAAATCACAAATTATATTTACCAGTTAAGAGCAAGACTAACTGAAGCACAAACTGGAAAACAAAACTAAAGCAAGGTGCCCAGTGGGGAATAAGGCTATGAAAACAAAACTAACAAATATGTTGAGAAGAAAGGAAAGAAACAAAAGAAAGAAAGAATACATATGCAAAGTTAAATGGTGGTAGATGAAGAAGATTTATATACATTAAAGATTAACTTCAAGGGGAAAAGAACAGTAAGAAAGGCAAGCAAATGAATAAATGCAGAAAAAATATAATAGGCTTTAAAAAGGTAAAATTATAAAAGGATAAAAGAGAAAAAAAAAGGAAAACTCCACAGAACTGCAAAAGCCCCATGTGGAGGCAGAGGTTTATAACAACAATAAAAAATGCAACTGAGGAAAAAAAGAGAAAAAAAGCTCAAAATCTTAATTAGATTTCATAATGCATATAAAATTGACAACTACAACAGAGGGGGGAAAGAAAAGAGGGAAAAAAAAAGTCCAAAAGAATCTACAAAACAAGTCAAAGCATAAGAATAATAAATGTTTTTCTTGAGTCACTGCTGTCGGAGTCCTTTCCCTCACTGGGAGTCACAGTCCACC
>NW_011477128.1:0-960 GCF_000754665.1 Bison bison bison | reverse complement strand
GAACCTATGATTTTATCTAGTCATCTGACACAGGCCTTCAGTTTTGGGGGGTTTCTGAGTTACATTTTTTCTGTATAACCTTCTATCTAGTATCCCTTAACTCTGATTCATGGGTGCTCCTATTTTTATCTTTCTGTGTTAGCTTTGTATGTCAACTTGACTAGGTGATAGTGACCAGTTATTTAATTGAAAACTATTCCAGGGTGTTGCTATAACAGTGTTTTGTAGATGAGGTAACATCTACAATCAATTGACTTAACTAGGGAAAACTGTCCTCAATCGTGTAGGTAGTCTTATCCAATTAGTTGAAGGCCTTTAGAACAAAACGGGTTTACCAGCCTTGCCCTATGGTTACTTGCTAGCCCCCACAATAACTGATACAATGAGGGTTCAATCCCTGGCCTGGGAAGATCCCACATGCTGCGGGGCAACTAAATCCATGGACCACAACTACTGAGTCTGTGCCTTAGAACCCATGCACTGCAATGAGAGAGTAGCCCCCACTCATCACAACTAGATAAGAGCCAGTGTAACAGCTAACACCAAACACAGCCAATAAATAAATGAATAAATTGTTTTTTAATTTAATAGATACTATATATATATCAATATAGCTTCAGTTGTGTCCGACTCTGTGCGACCCCGTAGACAACAGCCCATCAGGCTCCCCGTCCCTGGGATTCTCCAGGCAAGAACACCGGAGTGGATAGCCATTTCCTTCTCCAAGTCAGGAGACCTCTAATAAAGCCTTCTGTCACTTACAAGTTAATTGACTTTGACGTCAAGTTCTTAATTTTTAAGGTAATCTCAGATTATCTCTAAATTACATTTTGGATATTATAATGGATAAATATTGTAGTCTTTCAAGTCCTGAGGTGAAGAAAGCTCAGAGAATCTACTTGGGGAATCAGCTCAGTTCAGTTCAGTCGCTCAGCCATGTCCGGCACTTTGTGACCCTGT
>NW_011477127.1:19307-21448 GCF_000754665.1 Bison bison bison | reverse complement strand
CCCCGCGAAGGCCTGGGGCGACCGGCCGAGCCTTCCCGGGCGGCTCCGCCGCGTGCGCGGGGCGCCCCGAATCTCGGGGTGGACCTGACCCGCTGTCTTCCCGGAGCCTTGGGGTGGGGCTGGGGCCTGGCCGACTGGGCTCAGTGAGGACAGAGGGCTGCAGAGTCAGGCAGGTGGGCCCTCGGGGTCTTCATCGAGTGTGTGTGTGTGTGTGTGCGCGCGCGCGCGCGCGGCACTTAGTCGAGTCCAACTCTGCGACCCCATGACTGTAGCCCACCGGGCTGTGGGCTCCTCTGTCCCTGGAATTTTCCAGGCAAGAATACTGGAGTGGGTTCTACTCCCTTCTCCAGGGGATCTTCCTGATTCAGGGATCCAACCCGGGTCTCCTGCATTGCAGGCAGAGTCTCTGCCGTCACCAGGAAAGCCATTGGACCTATATGTTTGAAAGTCGCTCAGTCGTGCCCGACTCTTTGCGACCCAGAGTCGGTATAGTCCGTGGGATTCTACAGGCCAGGATACTGGGGTGGGTAGCGTTCCCTTCTCCAGGGGATCTTCCCAACCCGGGAATCGAACCCGGGTGTCCCGCGTTGCAGGCGGATTCTTTACCAGCTGAGCCACAAGGGAAGTCCATTGGACTTATTAAAGTTAGTAAAGGGAACCCTCAGTGAATGAAAATTAGTCAAGGGAACCCTCAGGGAGGTGCAGTCAGGAGACCAGGAGCGGGAGCTCTATCGCCCTAAGGGGCAGCCTCAGTGGCAGACCCCACAGGAAGGTGCTGACCTACATACGCCCCCGGCAGAGGGAGATTTTCTCCCGGCTCAGCAACCGTTCAGCCAATGAGAGTGCAACAAATAAAAAGCCGCCACACCTCCGGCTCCGGGTTTTCTCCAATGGACCCTTTGTTTAGAACAGCCCCCCTTCTCATCTATGAAAGGGTTTCTTTTGTTCTCAGCACTTGCTGGAAGGTCACTTTAGTTTGTTTGTCTTGGATTCCGGTTCTTAACTGTTCCAGAATAAATCCACGTTGCGGGTAAAATAACTGGCTGTTTCCTTGTTCCAGGTCAACAGCCAGTTACAAACTACGATGGAATAAGCGCAACAGCAAAGAGCCGTCAATCACAGGCCCCACAGGACGAGCGCACTGCTTCTCCCAGAGGAAGTCACCTCAGCGACTTAGCCCACGAGAAACCATCCTCACCCTGAACTCGCAGTCTTTCCCAGGGAGATTTCATTAAAAACAAAAAAAACCCCCAAACCTCTCACCTTCCTCACTTTTCTCTATAAAGTAACCATTCCTCTCCTTTTTGTTGGACTTACCTATGGCTTTTGCTATAGCCTGCGTGTCCCAAATCGCAGTTCCTGTGATGTTCCAAGGTCCACTTTTGCTGGTAAAATAACTGAGTGCTTATTTCTGAGGTCAGCAGACTCCATCGTCCTCAGGATGCAGCAAAGAGCACTGCATTGCTGTGAGCTTGTTTCCCCTCAACACACGGGGCAAAGGAGGCCTGGGCTGCAGAGGGTTGCTCGATCTGGGGCCCTGCCCAGTGGTCTCTGCAGCCCCTCCCTTGGGCTTTCCAGGTCCCAATGCCCACTCCCCCCATGGGGGAACCCACTGCTTCCTGCCATCCCAGCTATGACCTTCCTGGGCCTCAGGAGGGCTCCCCAGCACAGGCCCCTACTGCCCAGCACCTAGGCCTGTCTGCCCCCGACCCAGAGACCTCCCTCCCTCCTCTCCCTCCTCTCTAGGGGTCATCTCTGGGGCCTCTGCAGGTCTTCCACACACCGCTCTGCTGGCAGTTCCAGCCATGCCCTCAGGACTCCTCCCTGTACAATCAGTTACCAGGGAAACGGTGGCATCTGGAGTAGAGTTTGTCATGGTTTCTCACCCTCCCCCGCAAGAGAATTGGTTCAAGGGACAGCTTTTAGACCAGCCCCCAAGGTGCCTGATCCACTAGGTCTTCCCAGGCTCCCCTGCAATCTTAGGAAAGAGCTGGATGGAGCACAGGGAGATTCGTGGGCAGCCCAGATTGGGTTCAGCTCAGCCTGCGGGCTCTCGTTGCCGCAGGGCCAGCAGGCTGCAGCCCCTGGACGGACGCAGACCCGGGACACCCAGTGCCGCTCCGCCACTCGCTGGTCAGACA
>NW_011477127.1:8936-16857 GCF_000754665.1 Bison bison bison | reverse complement strand
CAGTTTATTGTGATCCACACAGTCAAAGGCTTTGGCATAGTCAATAAAGCAGAAATAGATACTTTTCTGGAACTCTCTTGCTTTTTCCATGATCCAGCAGATGTTGGCAATTTGATCTCTGGTTCCTCTGCCTTTTCTAAAACCAGCTTGAACATCAGGAGTTCACAATTCACACATTGCTGAAGCCTGGCTTGGAGAATTTTGAGCATTACTTTACTAGCGTGTGAGATGAGTGCAATTGTGCAGTAGTCTGAGCATTCTTTGGCATTGCCTTTCTTTGGGATTGGAATGAAAACTGACCTTTTCCAGTCCTGTGGCCACTGCTGAGTTTTCCAAATGTGCTGGCATATTGAGTGCAGCACTTTCACAGCATCATCTTTCAGGATTTGGAATAGCTCCACTGGGATTCCATCACCTCCACTAGCTTTGCTCTCAACAAATTAAGGAAAGAAGAGAACTCCCTAACCTGCTACAATTGCATGCAAAACCCAATAGCTACTATTGTACTTGACAGTGAAAAATCAGATGCTTTCCCTCTGAGATCAGGAGTACGGCACAGACGTCTGCTCTCACCATTTCAGTCTTGGAACGAGAGGTTCTGTCTTGTTCACTCTCCCAAGAAAGACACAAACAGCTTCCAGACTGGGAAGGAAGAAAGGAGAGTGTCTATTAACACACAGACAATGTGATCCCTACAAAATGCTCAGCAGTTGAGAACAACCAAAAACCTACTAGACCTAATAAACAGGTTCCGAAAGCTTACAGACACAAGGTCAATGCTCAGAAGTCAGTTTTATTTGTACATGCATATTATTGATGACCAGGCTAAAAATAAAGAAAATAATTTCATTCAAAATTGCAGAAAAAAAAACTTGGGAATAAATTTAATGAAATAACTGTAAGTTTTTGTACATTAAAATCTACAAAACACTGCTGAAAATAAAGATATTCTAAATATTAATAATGGATTAAAAGACTCCATTTTTTACGACTGCAGTTGTCTTAATATATAAATGTACTGCAATCTCTATCAAATCTTAGCAGAAATTGACAAGATGATCCTAAATTACATTTGTAATTACAAAGGACCCAGACTAGCCAAAGCAATCTTGAGAAACAATGAGGCTGGAGAGCTAACACTAGGTGTGCAGAGCTGCAATAGTCACGGCTGCGCAGTCCGGGCCAACAAGACACGCGGATCAACGGAACAGCGCTGAGAGTCACGGCTGCGCAGTCCGGGCCAACAAGACACGCGGATCAACGGAACAGCGCTGAGAGTCTAGAAACAAACCCTTACACTCATGGTCAACTGGTGTCCTACAAAGATAGCAAGAAAATTCAGTGATTAAAGGACAGCTTTTTTCAACAAATGGTGCTGAGTCCGTTGGATACCTGCGTGAAAGGAATGAATTTACCCCTGGCCGTACCCTGACCTTACCCCTGGCCTTCTACCATAAAAAGAAAAGCACTCAAAACGGATCATAGACCTAATGTGAGAACCCAAACCACATGACTCTTGGATGGAAACATAAATAAAATCTTTGTGGCTTTGGATTGGGCAAAGATATTTTACATATAGCAGAGCGCAATCAACTACCAAAAAATTTGATAACTGGACTTCATCAAAATTTAAAACTCTTGCACGTTAAAGGCCACATTAAGGTCACAGACTTGGAGAAAATATTAAAAAAACATAAAAGAGCTTTATCTAGAATATAAGACACTTATAACTCAATATGAAGAAGAAAATTAACCCAGTTAATATGGGCAACATATCTGAATAAACATCTCTCCAAAGAAAACATGCAAAAGGCCAATAAGCACCAGAAAAGATGGTAAGCATGATCAGTCATGAAGGAACACGCTCGATAAAACCACCCTGAGGAACATTTATATTTATTAAAACTCTGCACCCAACAACAGCAAAATGCACAATTTCCTTCAGGTTCATAGAATATTCACCAAGAAAAACCACCTTATGAATCATAAAATAAGTCTCAATACATTTAAGATCATACAATATACGTTCTCTGTAACATATGTGATCCGTAGCAGAAATACATTCAGAGAATTTCCAAATATTTGAAAATTAAACAACAGACTTCTAAATAACCCATAAATCAAAGCAGAAATCACAGGAGAAATTAGGAAAACATGAAACTTAATGAAAACAAAAAACACAGCCTTCAAAGCATTCAGGATTTGTGGCTTAGTGGGAGCTTTATAAGAAAATGAAAAGTCTTGATTCTTGCTTCTAAACACCTCCTAGACCTGGGTATGTCCATTCCTCGTGGTAGTACCACAATTCTCTCAGCTGCTCAGGACAGTAACTCCGGAGTTATTCTTGGCTCCTCACCTTCTTGTCCCCTATCTTGTCGCATGTGTGTCTCTACACTGGAACACGAATTATCCCAGTAACTTCCTGGGTGGCCACCCGCTTCTGCTCTCATTATCCACACAGCAGCCGGATGGTCCTCTCTAAAAGCTAAACTGAACCATGTCCCTCTCCTGGTCTAATCCTTCCGATCTCACATAGAATCAAGCCGGCCCCTCATCGGGCCGGACACAGGACCACGCTCCCCACCTCCACGGCCTCCTTCCTGCCTCCCCCATCGCTCCCCTGCTCCAAGCTCTGGCATCCCCGTCCCTGAAACACTCTTTCCTCAGATATTTGCATGGTTTGCTCTCTCATTTAATTCAGAAAAAAAGCAACCTGTATTGATTATTTAACCATCCATTGATCAAAACAACAATAAACATGTATTATCTCTGTTTCCACCGTCAGGAATTCTGGAGCAGTTTGCAGAATGGCTCAGGCTCCCGTTCCCTCCCGAGGTGACAGTCAGGACATTGGCCACGCTCGAAGGCTACATGGGTCCAGAGGGCGCCTGGAGTTTCCACAGGGGTTCACGTCCACAGCTGGCGAGTTGGTGCTGGCCACCGGCAGGAGCGTCTGTCCACACTGGCCTCCCTCGGAGCCAGTGACCCCGGAAGGACGGCGCCCGAGCACAGCTGTTCCTCGGACCTCCCCTTGAGAGCCACACGTGTCCCTCTGCCACCGCCCTCTCAGAAGCAGTCCGCCGGTCCCACCACATACAAAGAGAGAGACTGGGGGTCCTCTGAAGGGGCGCATGTCGAAGATGTTACAGGGGTGCGGAGACCACCACATGGCCCCATCGAGCTCCCTCCTCCCCTCCTCTCTCTTCCTTGGAGCATGCGACACTGCGGGAAACAGTCTGAGAGCCTTATTTGCTTGCCGTGTGCTAAGTCAGGAATCTCACTTTCCCGCTGCTGTACTCCAGTAATTTAGAGCAGTGCCTGCCATGCCACGGGAGCCCAGCAAATGTCTGTGGGTGAATGAAGTGTGAAAGTCCCCCCTACAGTGGGACCTGCGGGGACATTGTAGTATTGAGAAGATGCGTGTCTGCATGCTCAGTCGCTCAGTCGTGTCTGACTCTTTGCGATCCCATGGACAGTAGCCCACCAGGCTCCTCTGTCCATGGAATTTTCCAGCAAGAATGTTGAAGTGGGTTGCCATTTCCTACTCCAGGGGATCTTCCTGACCCAGGGATCAAACCCGCATCTTTTGTGTCTCCTGCATTGGCAGGCAGATTCTTTACCACTGCGCCTCCTGGGAAACCTGTTGGGAAGGCCGGCTTCCCAGAAGTCAGGGTTTGGAAAGTCAGTGAGGACAGGGACAGGGGGATCCTGTGGGGGAGGCGGGCAGAAGAGCCATCTGGAGAAGGTGTGCGATGGAAATCAGCGTGAGGGCAAGCAAGATGGCACCATGGGCGTCCTCAGCCTTGCTGGTGAGAGCCCTCGGGCTCCCCCAGGTCAAGGACGGAGTCCCAGGGGCCAGGCCTGCAGATGGCCAGCCCCAGCTCCCCAGGCCTGGTCTGGAGGCAGGCTCTTGACTGGCCGCAGGCCAGGAGTCTGGATGCAGCACTTGCACAAAAGCTCCACCTGCCTGTCAGCGTCCTCCTGACGGAAGAGTGTCCACAAGTGACTCAGCCTTCAGAGATCACCCGGTGTCTGATTTGGTCAAAATCCTCGGGAAAATCCCTTGGTTGGGGTGGGGGTTGGGGGGAAATTCTGCTTGAGTCACGTGACTCTCTCTCAGCCAATGGGCAAGGCCAAGGAGGGACTGCGTGTGTGACTGACAGCCCTTGGGTTGGAGTCAGGGAGGAGGGGAAGCAGTTCCCTCCACATGGGGAACCAGGTTGGGCTCCGGTTGAGCCCAGGCCTGGAAGTGCAGCTGCAGGCTCCCCGCCTCCCCCTGGGATGGACAGGACCTCTCTCCCACTGGGGGCCAGAGGCGGCACCCCAGCATTCCTCTGTCCTGACCACAGAATCTGACACGCCGGACTCAGGGGTCCAGTCCTGGCAGTGTCTGTGTGTCTGTGTGTGTGTGTGTGTGTGTATCTTTGTGTGTCTGTGTGTGTGTCTGTGTGTATCTTTGTGTGTCTGTGTGTGTGTGTCTGTGTGTGCCTTTGTGTGTCTGTGTGTGTCTTTGTGTGTCTGTGTGTGTGTGTCTGTGTGTATCTTTGTGTGTCTGTGTGTGTGTATCTTTGTGTGTCTGTGTGTGTGTCTGTGTGTATCTTTGTGTGTGTCTTTGTGTGTCTGTGTGTGTCTTTGTGTGTGTGTCTGTGTGTCTGTGTGTGTCTGTGTGTGTCTTTGTGTGTGTGTGTCTTTGTGTGTGTGTGTCTGTGTGTGTCTTTGTGTGTCTGTGTGTGTGTCTGTGTGTGTCTTTGTGTGTCTGTGTGTCTGTGTGTATCTTTGTGTGTCTGTGTGTGTGTGTCTGTGTGTATCTTTGTGTGTCTGTGTGTGTCTCTGTGTATCTTTGTGTGTCTGTGTGTGTCTTTGTGTGTCTGTGTGTGCCTTTGTGTGTCTGTGTGTGTCTTTGTGTGTCTGTGTGTGTGTGTCTGTGTGTGTCTTTGTGTGTCTGTGTGTGTGTGTCTGTGTGTCTTTGTGTGTGTGTGTGTGTGTCTCTGTGTGTGTCTTTGTGTGTGTGTTTGTGTGTCTGTGTGTCTTTGTGTGTGTGTGTGTGTCTGTGTGTGTCTTTGTGTGTGTCTGTGTGTGTGTCTGTGTGTCTTTGTGTGTGTCTGTGTGTGTCTGTGTGTATCTTTGTGTGTCTGTGTGTGTGTCTGTGTGTATCTTTGTGTGTCTGTGTGTGTGTGTCTGTGTGTGTCTTTGTGTGTCTGTGTGTGTGTCTCTGTGTATCTTTGTGTGTCTGTGTGTGTGTGTCTGTGTGTGTCTTTGTGTGTCTGTGTGTGTGTGTGAGTCACAGGTACATTCAATCTCGCCCTAGGGCAACAGCAATGCCACAAGTCAACACCACGTCCCGCATTCCCACAACCCAGCCAGACCGACATCCCAGTGAAGCTGGTTAGTGATGGCTGTGAGCAGGCGCAGGCCTGGAAGCTTTCAAGCCTTTATTTTCACTTTTTTTCCCCCTCTTTCTTTTTTTCTTTTTAAAAATGCACTTCTTAGTTGCACTGGACCCTCATGCAGCGTGGTGCATGGGCTTCTCTGGTTGCAGAGCTCAGGCTCTCACGGGCTCCGTTGTGTGGTTCCCAAGGGCTTTTCTGGCTGTGGTTCCAGAGCTCTGCTCCGCAGCATGGGGTATGGAACAGTCCTTCCCCTGTGTTGGAAGGCAGACTTTTAACCATTGGACCAGCAGGGAAGTCCCAGGCTTTACTTCTTCTATCAGCACTCCTGATTTTATAAGCTGCTCTGCTGCTTAGTCACTCAGTCGTGTCCGACTCTCTGTGACCCCATGGACTGTAGCCCACCAGGTTCCTCTGTCCGTGGGATTTTCCAGGCAAGACTCCTAGAACAGATTGCCATTTTCTTCTCCAGTGGATCTTCCCAACCCAGGGATCGAACCCCAGTCTCCTGTGTCTCCTGCATTGCAGGCTGATTCTTTACCACTAGCGCAAGGAAGCCCATTAACCCCATTCCTACCCAAATCTCCTGGTAAGCTTACATATAGTAGGACTTCATGGTGATCCAAATATTCTTAATAAGGCTTTGAAGCATCTTGGTACAGGCAGGCATCTGCTCAGGCAGCCTCAGCCCGCGGCAGGATCTTTCGCAGCAAGCAGCAGGGTCGAGCCCTTCTGCAGCTGCATTCCTCTTGCTGGGGGTGTGGAAGAAGCCCACGAGGTGAGAGGGGGTGCAGAGCCCAGGAGAGACTCAGCATGGGAAAGACCGAGGCCGGTGGCATGCGAGGGCCTCTGGGCAGAAGCTGGAATGCCGGCAGCCTGGGGAGGCAGTGCTGGGTTGGTAAAGAGGCCTCAAGGGAAAGAAGAGCCCTGACGGCCACAGGCAGCGCCCATGGTGTGAGTGCTCCAGCCACGGCCACGTTCAAGCTTCCAGCTGTGTAGCAACCAGCCCTGGGCCAGGGAATATGTAGAAATTCTCTTTCCAGGCCCCATAGGAGTCTCTCCAGCACCCCCTCCTGGGGGAGTGAGGTGGATGGGAGGAGCCAGGCCCCCAGGTGGCTTTGGCCCCTGGTGAATTCCTTCCTCCCTGCACTGACCTGGAGCTGTCAGGGCCACACCAGAGCCAGCATTGCTGGCTGCCTGTCCCCACGCATCCATGCAGACTCCAAGCTCTGAGCCACCAGAGGCCACAGACCCTGTGAAGATGGGACTGGCTCTCGGCCTCTGAGCACACCCCCCAAGCCCTCCTAAGACCACACGGCAGGCTGTGGACCACACCCCCAGAGCAGAGGGATGTGTGGGTGCAGCTGCAGGCGGGTACAGTGGCCCCCAAGCAATGATTTCCTCGCGTTGAGAGAGAAGGGGACAAGAAAGAGAGCATGCCAAGCGCTGCAGCCCTCGCCTTGCAGCCAGGGTTCCTGCAGTGTCTGTGTCGAACTGGGGGCAGGCCAGTCAGAATGGGGGTGAGAAAGGCAGGGGACGGGGCCAGGGCCCTGTCGGGAGGGACTTGGCCCCTCCCCTCTCCACCGCTTAGGACATCGCTTAGGTGTGGGGACCACCCTGCTTTGTCCCCACTGGGGGCTTCTGCTGTTGGGTCTGCAGAATCCTCAGTTGCTATTGGAAACGGTTGATGTCACTGGTAGTGGGCGGAGCGTCAGTCATCCTTTGAGTTAGGGAGAAGGAAGCACAGGCGGGGGTTGAGGGGCTTAGGACAAAGACTTGGGATCTTGAGGACTGGAAGGACAAGGCGGTTGTGTCAAGGGGCAGGAGGGGGTTCTGGGGGCCGGGAGTGCACTAGGAGAGGGAGACAGGGTGCGCACAGGGTGTCCGCATCAGCAAGGCCTCCTCACCCCTGGCCCTCCTCCCGCCTGCTGCATACCCGACCCCCTCTGGCATGGCCTCTCCACAGCTGGTTGGGGTTCAGACCCTCAGACTCTCCTGGAAGATGCAGCTCAACATGGGGCCATCACTATCATCCCCCCATTCTTCTCAGCTCTCTAGGAGGGAGCCCGAGTCACATGGCCAGGCAGCCAGGGCCTCGCCCCCATTTTTGAGCCTTCTGCCTCCCCCAAGGGCGCGGCTCAGGGCCTCTTCGCAGGCCTTGCTTTCCAGCGGGTAGAGTCAGGCCCCGAAATATCACTGACTGTGGGTACGGACTCGTGCACGCGCGCGCGCGCACACACACACACACACACAAACTGGCACGAACACATTCGGTCCTGTTAAAGGACACAGGCGGCCGCCTGAGGTGACACGAACTCTTCTTACCTCCTCACGCTCGACTCCCTACAGGTGCGAGACGGCCCAGGTCTCACAGTCTCAGCGACCCCTCCACACGCGCGCACACACGCGCGCGCACAGACGTCCCCCTCTGGCGCGTGCTCTGGAAAACGCTCGCACGAACGCAGGCGCACAATCTGGCGCGGGAGGCGCCCCCGCTCTGGCTCCGCGTTGGGAAGCGGGGGCGGCAGGAGGGG
>NW_011477127.1:4649-8027 GCF_000754665.1 Bison bison bison | reverse complement strand
CCCCCATCCTCCTGGCTTCACCCTCCTTCCCTGCCGCTGTCCCCGTTTCATTCCATCCTTCCGTCGCCCTCTCGCTCCCCTTGAGAAAGGACCCAGAGGGCTGGTCTTGTCAGCAGCTGAACACCGAGCCGTCAGCTCTGTGTCGGCCCCAGACCAACCGCCTGCCACCGGGGCTTGCCCTCACCAGGCGTCCAGCTGGTGTGTGTGGACGTGTGGCCGTTTGTTTGGTCACTGTGTTGTCACGGTGGTGGCGGGCATCCTGGGCCGCCCACGAGGTGCTGGCCTAGCCGCACGCAGGGTGCAGGGCTTTAAACCAGATGGGGCCCGGGGCCATCTTTATTCCTTCTTGGAGACATCCATCCCTTCACCCTCCCCTGCCCCCATCCACAGTACTGCTTGACAGGGGAAATGGCCCACGTGTTGAAGCAGGGTGCTCTCTGGGGTGGGGATGGGGACGACCTGTGTGGGAGGCACTAGGGCTCAGCGGCTGGCAGCCCGCACTGTGGGGGGGAGGACACAACTGGGGATTTTGCCTGCAGAGCTGTCCGCCCCCGGCTCCGTGCCTGCTGCATTCCAATGAGGCAGCCCAATCACTGCAATGCAGCCCTTTATGTAAGAGGCGGACCGACCCCGGTCCAAGTGCTGCTCACACACACTCACCTGACAGGCGCGCCACATCCACAGACACTCATGCTCACGTGTGCGCACATATTCATCCACGTTTGTGCACAGAGATGCATAGACTTAAACTAGTGCTCACTCATGCGTGTTGGCATTGGGTAATCCACTGCACACCCAGTAACACAGACGCCCACTCCCACGCATCTCCATGGGCACATGCATTCCTGTGCCAGATATGCAAACACGTGCTCAGACATGCTCAAGCGTGCACACACATGCACATACATAAGTAGACATGCTGGGACATGCCGTATACACACACACCCCCAGCACACACTCGTGAGCACCGGCATGGTCACACTCATGCACACACATGCTCAGGCAAACACTGACCAGCCACGTCTGGATGCAGATGGGGTCAGGGAGGGAGATGGGGTAGGGCCCTTATGGGGATCCCTCCTCCAGCTTACAGCTTTGCTGCCTGTGGGCACCGTTCTCCCAGGGAATAGCCAGTGCCGGGAGCCACGGTGACAGCAGTAGCTTTCACTCACTGTCACACGCTGTGGGCCAGGCGTGGGCATGGCAGCCATCACCCCCACCACGTGGGGCCAGCACACTCCCACCCATTTGCAGAAGCAGGGGAGCCCTGTGGCTCAGACAGGGGAAGGCACAAATGGGACAGACAGGGCCTTCCAATCCAAGGGCAGCTCAGAACTACCAGGCCTTCTGCTCCATCTCCCTGCCTCGGGCGCTGAGCCACTGGTCCAGGCGGGAAGTCCAAGCCTCCTTGAGGATGTGGTCGGTGCTCAAGTCAGCACTGCATCCAGCTCAAACCAAGTGGGGCTCAGCCTGCTGCTGGAACACATCAGCAAAAGGCCTGGGCCTCTGGATGGCTCCTTGTCCAGCTTCTCCCACTAATTCTTAATTCTTGGTTTGTAATGCTCCATGCAGGCCTTCTGGAGGCACCCTCCATCTCTGGAGCATTAGCCTCTGTCTACCTCTGACCCAGGATGGGGGGCAGTGGGAGCTCTGGGTGTGGGTCTCCCCGGCCCACAGCGTGGTGGCACGTACAGCCCCAGACAGGACTAAGACTGGCCTTCGTCCTCCCGTGCAGCTCAGGGCAGCCCCCCAGCGTGAGGGGCAGGAGGGGAGGCCCCGGACAGTAGGAGCATGGGGAGCAGTCTGTCATCTCCCTGTGTGTCTTCTTAGACCTTGGAGTCTTGTTTTTAAATTGTTTTTTGTTTTGCTGTGCTGGGTCTTAGCTGTGACACTTGGAATCTTTAGTTGCGATATGTGGGATCTGGTTCCCTGACCAGGGCTTGCACCCAGGCCCCCTGCACTGGGAGTGAAGTCCCAGCTACTGCACCACCAGGGAAGTCCAAGCCCCTGGAGTCTTGCTCTCTCTCCGCCTCCAGACGAGGCACCAGTGCCCCCCAGATACAGCCCTGCCTGCCGAGCTCCACCTCTGCTGCTGCTGGCCGGCGGCTCTGGGGCAGGGCCTCCCGCTTCCCGCTCGGGCTGACTGTGTCCCCTGTGCCCGCAGGTCTACGCCATCCTAGTTAGCCACCCACCTACCCCCAACGACCACTTCACACCCACCCCCGTCTCCTACACGGCCGGCTTCTACCGCATCCCTGTCCTGGGGCTGACCACGCGCATGTCCATCTACTCAGACAAGGTAAGCCTGGCCGCTGTGCCCCCGTGGGCAGACCCAGGGCCACCAGCAGCTTCCCGGGGAGAGGGTGCAGGGCACAGGCAGAGGGGCTCAGACCATGGGCTCTGGGCTCCAGATGATATATTCAGGCACACTCACAACTCACACCAGAATACAGTCTCACAGAGACACACAAACTCACCCACACACATGCACACCAGTACACACTCATAGCACTCACACTCACACAAACTCACAGATGCGAACATATCTGTACACTCACGCCTACACACACACAGTCACACACAGTCACAAGGACATTCACCTGCTCTTACATACGCATACCCTGATGTTCACACGTGTACTCACACCGTCACCCACTCATTCATGCTTGTTTGCACACTCACATAAAACCACTGTGTTCACTCCCCCACACTCATGCCCCATCACACACTGTGCCAGGCCCACACTCACACACACTCACATGCACACTCACAGTGACACACGCCCGCACACACTCAGGCACACAGCCCACTGACAGGTGACAGGTGCCAAAAGCAAGCCCTGGGAAGCGGCAGAGGCCCTCGTGGGTCAGAAGAGGGACAGATGGGGCAGCTTCGTGGACCGCAGAGCAGGGGCCCTTGGAAAAGGGGTTCTCCAGGAGGAGGAGATGCCCAGAGGGGCAGCGACGCCAGGGACCAGCCCCCACTAGAGGGTGCAGCTGCGACGCCAGGGACCAGCCCCCACTAGAGGGTGCAGCTGCGACGCCAGGGACCAGCCCCCACTAGAGGATGCAGCTGGAAGAGGGTTGAACTTGGTGCCAGGTGAACCGAGGAGGCAGCTCACGGCTGGGGGCCGGTCTGGGGATTGCGGTCCTCAGGGCTGCCTCGTGGCCCTTGGGCTGGGGGTCTGGCTGGAGCCGTCTAATCGTGGAGCAGCAGCTGGGAGAGTCGAGAGGTCCCCGAGTCAGGCTGGCAGGAAACTCGCCCCCAGAGCAGTGGGGAACGTGCGCTGGCTCACACAGCTCTCCCGCAGGGCCTGCCCCAACTCTGAGAGGACCGGTCAGCTGGGAGCAAATGCCACCAAGAGGCTGGGGGGGTGGT
>NW_011477127.1:0-1013 GCF_000754665.1 Bison bison bison | reverse complement strand
GGGCTGTGTTTCGTTTGGACGCAGACAGGGCTTCCTCCTCTCCTGAGCTTGACCATTTCCACGAGTGCAACTCCACGCAGGCAGGGAGCCTTGGTGGCCCCCTCACCCCGCACCCCTGCCCCGTCCCAGCCCCAGCCCCGCCCCGGCCTAGGTGTTTGCGAGCTCCAGGTACGTGCCCGTCTGCAGACGTGCCGAGGAGGTGGTGTGATTGCTTTAGCGCCGTCATTTTCAACCGTTTATAATCTTCTTCTGTGTCTGCATATTTTCTCTGTGCACATTATTCATCAGAGTAAAAAAAGGAACTATGAAAGCCTCGACCAACTGTCCTATGACCACAAGCGCGGACCCAAGGTATATTTGCATGGACGTGCACGCCACCCACGACCAGGGAGCCCCGGCCGGGCGTCCCGGCCACCAGGGCTGCCGTGGGCCCGCCGCGCCGCGGCCGAGCAGAGAGGAAGGAGAGCCAGGTCCAGAGCAGGCAGCCTAGGCAGGAGAGGCCAGTGCTGGCCGCCGGGCCCCCGCCCGCAGGCGGCCCGCAGAGGAGCGGCTCTCTGGGGAGTGCATGTGAATCTCCGGGCCCCCGGGTTTCCTCGCGGAACCCAGGAGGGAGCCCGCCTGCCCGCCTGCAGTCCAGTCTGGGCCGCTCCCGCAGGGCCGGCGGACAGGCCCCGGAGGACCTCCCGAGGTTTTGGAAAAGGCGGCCCGTCTCCGCCGTTTTGGATTGCGTTCCAAAACTTTCCTGTTTCCTGTCCGCTGCACGCCTCTTTCTGAGTCTCGGTCCACTTCAACTTGCATGCTCAGTGCAAAAGTGAGGCCAGGAGTGAGAGGAGAGCGCGGAGCGCAGAGAGCGAGCAGGAGCGCGAGCGGAGGACGCAGGAAGGCCGGCAGCAGGGCAGGCAGCTGGCAGCGCAGGCGGCAGGCAGGCCGCGGCGGCCCTAGGGCGCGGCCTCGGGGTTCCTAGCGGCTGCAGCTCGACTCTCGCCCCCGAGGCGCTGTGTCCCCTGCCCCGG
>NW_011477126.1:26618-28132 GCF_000754665.1 Bison bison bison | reverse complement strand
ATTGAGTTGGTGATACCATCCAAACATCTCATCCTCTGTTGTCCCCCTCTCCTCCTGCCTTCAATCTTTCCCAGCATCAGGGTCTTTTCAAATGAGTCAGCTCTTCGCATCAGGTGGCCAAAGTATTGGCACTTCAGCTTCAACATCAGTCCTTCCAATGAATATTCAGGACTCATTTCCTTTAGGATGGACTGGTTTGATCTCCTTGCTATCCAAGAGACTCAGGAGTCTTCTCTAGCACCAAAATTCAAAAACATCAATTCTTCAGTGCTCAGCCTTCTTTATGGTCCAAGTCTCACTTATGTACCTGACTACTAGAAAAACCATAGCTTTGATTATAGAATCTTTGTCAGCAAAGTGATGTCTCTGCTTTTTAAGATGCTATCTTGGTTTGTCATAGCTTTTCTTCCAGGGGGCAAGCATTTTTTCATTTCATGGCTGCAGTCACCATATGCAGTGATTTTGGAGTCCAATAAAATGAAATCTATCACTGTTTTCATTTTTCACCCCATCTATTTGCCATTAAGTGATGAGATTGGATGCCATGATCTTAGTTTTCTGACTGTTGAGTTTTAAACTTGCGTTTTCACTCTCCTATGAATAACATAGAATTCACCATTTTAAAGTGTACAATCAAAGTTTTTTTTTTTGTATTTACAATGTTATGCAATCATCACAAGAATCTTATTCCTGAATATTTCCATCACCACAAAAATAAACCCCATATATGTTAGTAAGTCCCATTCTTCCTATTCCTAAATCCCCTGTCACTGAGTAATCAAAACTTTGTTTTTCTTTGTATTCCTAGCCTAGATATTTTATTAAAGTGGGAACATATAATTTTTGTCATTTTCTTTCACTCAGCGTAATGCTTTTGAAGATCTTCCATGTGGTAACATTTTTTAATCTTCATGTCATTTTATGGCTGAATAATATTCCATTGTATAGATATACCACAGTGGGTTCATTATCTGATGACTATTTGGGGTCTTTTAACCTTTGGACAATTGTTAATAATGTTTCTATGAATATTCATATACAAGTTTTTGCTGAACATATATCTTCAGTTCTCTTTGGGTATATTTTCAGAAGTGAAATTGCTGGGTTATATGGTGACTCTGTGTTTGACTTTCTAAGACCCAGCAAATGGTTTTCAACAGCAGCTACATCATTTTTCTTTCCCACCAGCAAGGTATTAGAGCTATTATTCTTTCACAACTATTGCTTTGACATTTCTGGATTTTTTTTGCAATTCCATATGAATTTTAGGATTGGCATTTCAGTTTTTGCCAAAAAAAAAAAAAAAAAAGCTACTGGGATTTTGAAAGACATTATATTGGTCTTCTAAAACAAAGTTAGTGGAGGTGATGGAATTCCAGTTGAACTATTTCATGTTCTAAAAGATGATACTGTGAAAGTCCTGCACTCAATATGCCAGCAAATTTGGAAAACTCAGCAGTGGCCACAGGACTGGAAAAGGTCAGTTTTCATTCCAGTCCCAAAGAAAAGCAATG
>NW_011477126.1:24425-25908 GCF_000754665.1 Bison bison bison | reverse complement strand
AAATAGATGGGGAAACAATGGAAACAGTGACAGACTTTATTTTCTTGGGCTCCAAACCACTGCCGATGGTGACTGCAGCCATGAAATTAAAAGACGCTAGCTCCTTGAAGGAAAAGCTACGACCAACCTAGACAGCATACTAAAAAGCAGAGACATTACTTTGCCAACAAAGGTCCCTCTAGTCAAAGCTATGGCTTTTCCAGTAGTCATGTATGGATACGAGAGTTGGACCACAAAAGCTGAGTGCTAAAGAATTGATGCTTTTGAACTGTAGTATTGGAGAAGACTGTTGAGAGTCTCTTGGACTGCAAGGATATCCAGCCAGTCCATCCTAAAGGAAATCAGTCCTGAATATTCATGGGAAGGACTGATGCTGAAGCTCCGATACTTTGGCCACCTGATGTGAAGAGCTGACTGATTGGAAAAGACCCTGATGCTGGGAAAGATGCTGGCAAGAAGAGAAGGGGATGACAGAGGATGAGATGTTAGAATGGCATTACTGACTTGATGGACATGAGTTTGAGCAGGCTGTAGGAGTTGATGATGGACAGGGAAGCCTGGTGTGCTGCAGTCCATGGGGTCACAAATAGTCAAACTTGACTGAGTGGCTGAACTGAATTGAACTGAGATCACTTTGGGTAGTATTAACATCTTAATCATATTGTTTTCCTTCCCATGAACATCAGATGCCTTTCAACTTATTCAGGTCTTTAATTTCTTTCCACTTATTTTATGTTTATTGTAATCATACAGCCACTCCGTAAGTGCCCACACGCAGGACACTGGAGCCAAAGTTGCAGAAGGAATGCCCGTGCACTGGACCCCAGAGCAGTGTTTGCTCCCTGCCTGGTCTTTCCCCAGACACTAGCTCTGTGACTGCTTGGCAAGCACCCATATCTAGAGTACCAGTGCCCACGCCTCACACTCTGGAGCTGCTGTGGCTTGGCCAGTGCCCCCACTCCATCAGTGCCCAGGCTCAGGCCATGTAGTTAGGCAACTTCAAGCCAAGGATCTCCACAGTTTGCCATAAAACCACTAGACACTAAGAAGAACAAGGACACGTTTCCCTACTGGTTTCATAAAGAATGTAGTCTTCCTGACATCTTGATTTCAGACATGTAGACCTGTGTGATAGTTGAAATTTCTGTTGTTTTAAACTATAGAGTTTGTGGTACTTTGTACAGCAGCCCTAGATAACTGATACAGTGGCTTTGAGTTTGGGAGTTGGTTCTTACATACAACAGCAGAAACTTAGGTAATAAAAGAAAAAGTAAATCGGACTTTATCGACAGTAAAAACATTTGTGTCTAAAATTATACCATCACTAAAGTGAGTATATAACCCAAGGATGCGAGAATATATTTGCAAATCATGTATCTGATAAGAAATATTATAACTATATAGTAAGAAGACAGGTATGTGTGTATATATGTATAGATATATTTTTTCATGGATTGGACGACTTTAATATATCAGCTTCTTC
>NW_011477126.1:16171-23857 GCF_000754665.1 Bison bison bison | reverse complement strand
TGTCTGACTCTTTGCTACCCCATGGGCCCCAGGCTGCTCTGTCCATGGGGATTCTCCAGGCAAGAACACTGGAGTGGGTTGCCATGGCTTCCTCCAGGGGATCTTCCCAACCAAGAGATCGAACCCAAGTCTCCCACATGGCAGGGGGATTCTTTATCGTCTAAAGGATGATCTAGGAAAGAACAAAGTGACAAATTTTACTTATCAAAATTAGAATTTTTGTTCTATAAAAGAAAGCATAGGCTAGGAGAAAATATTTGCAAATCACGTCTTTGCATATCATATTTTCAATTTACATATAAATGGTTCTTTACATTTTTTCCAGCTTTATTGAGGATGAAAGATAAAAATTCAGTATATTTTAGGGGTACTATGTAATGTTTATGTATGTGTAAAATTGTGAAATTATTACCATAATAAGATAATTAGCATATCCATCACCTCACATAGTTACCACTGATTTCTTTGCATGAGATCACTTGAGGTCTACTCGAACTGCAACCTCCCGTTGCAGTGAGGTTTCTAGGCGTCTTTGATGTGGGCACTCCCTAAGTGGCTGTGCACTTGGGGTCTGGGGTGCAGGCGTGTGCAGAGCTCACAGTCCTGAAGTCCTGGGTACAGCTTAGTCAGCACTGACAGTGGTCCTGGTGACTGAATGTGGGTGTGTGCAGAGCAGCTATGCAGCCAGAATCTTGAGTGCAGACACAAGGAGAATTGCCCCAGAACCAGTGTTCCAAGTAAGGTTGGCTCCAAGGTCCACGGCAAGCGGAGGGTTGGAGTGGGGAGTGAGCCCAGGGCCCAGAGAAGTCCAGCCATGGCTCTTTCCCTGGGTGAGGGGTCTGGGGGTGGGGTCAGCGTCTTCCTCTCCAGAGTCCGCAGCTGCAGAGGCTGCTGGTTACCTCAGTGGCTTAAGTGGTAGGAGTCTTCAGTGGAATCTACATTAATGAACACTGTGGGGTTCACCGGGCTCCCCCATTGCAAAAGCTGTGGGGAGTGGTAGCATCACTGCTGAGACCCCCAGTGTCAGAGGTTGTGTGGGGTCCTCACCGGGGGCACTGCAGCCCAGTGGCCCTCAGCCTGTGCCTGACCCTGACATCAACACTCCCTTTGTTCCCAGCCAGATGCTTCATCTCTGCCAGTTTCCCCCATGACCTTTTCTCTGTAGTTATTCTCTATTTTTTTCCTCCACTGTGTTACTGCAGATTCTTAATTGGACTCCTGAGCCCTCCTAGAGCTATTTCTGTCTGCAGTTATTCATCTAATTGTTGTTTTACTTGGGAGGATAAAGATACTCTCTTATCTTGTTGTCACTGTATAAAGGATTTGTTTTATAGAATATATAGAGTGTCCTTTAAAGGCAAAAAAAAAAAAAATCAACTCAATTAAAAATGCACAAAGGATCTGAACCTTTACAAGAGAAGATATACAGAGAAGTACACACAATTGTGCTCCATAGAATTTTTCATTAAGAAAATAAATATTGAAAGCACAAAGATAAATTACTCTGCATTTGTTAAAATGGCAAAAAATCCTTATAGTGTTAAATACTAGTAAAGATTTGAATCTCAGTCATTGATTTGTTGTGGTAATGCAAAAAGGTACAATCATCTCTGATGACAGTTTGGAGATTTCGTATAACATCATGTATGGATTTCTCGTGTGATCCAGTGTTTGCTCTCTTAAGTATTTCCCATAGTGAACTGAAAACATATGTTTCACAAAATCCTGTTTGTCGATGTTTATCACAGTTTTACCAAGATTCACTCAAACTAGAAGCAAACAGATATACTCCTAAAGGTGAATGGCTAAACAAACTGTGGTATTAATAGATATAAATGGAATACTATCAAATAATAAAAAAGAGGTGAGCTATTGATTTCTACAAAACATAAATGAATTTAAAGTGTATTTTTTGTGGCTAAGCTGGTAAAGAATTTGCCTGCAATGCGGGAGACCTAGGTTTGATCCCTGGGTTGGGAAGACCCCCTGGAGAAGGGAAAGGCTACCCACTCCAGTATTCGGTTCTAGAGAATTCCATGGACTGTATAGTCCATGGGGTCGGAAAGAGTCAGACACGACTGAGAGACTTTCACTTTCACTTTTGATAAGAAAAAGAGATGAAAACAGTACACATCATTGGATTCTATTCATATGACATTTTGAAAAAGGAAAACCTGTAGAGATGGAAAATAATTCAGTGGTAATCAGGGGCTAGGGGAACAGGGAGCTATTGTCTATAAAAGGGACACTATGGGAATTTTTTGAGTGATGAAATTATTCTGTATATTTTCGAGGTGGCAGATACATGAATGTATGCATTCATCAAGGCCCATAGAACTGCTCGTCATGAAGAGGGACCTATTAACATTTACAGACAAACAAAGGGAATCAATTTGGAGGTTGGACAACCCCAGGATAGAATGAAGACTATTACAAAAGAATCTAAGTCACTGAAAGGGGAGGAGCAAAAAGAGCTGATTTAACTAATGTCAAAAAATATATACTGACTGGAAATTGTCAACCCCATAGTCTAAAAGTAAAAGGAACTCTACAACAAGCCTGAATTGCAGTGTTAAAATTGTTGCTCAGGGGTACCAGCTGACAATGCTGGAATGGCTTTACCTGGTATTAGAGTTAACAAATACATAAAAAAGAGTTGGTCAGACAAATAAGAAGGAAGGCGGAAACAAAATGGGTTATATCAGAGACTTCAGTATCAAGTTATATTTAGTGTGTGCTCTCTGGTTTTCTTGCTTTTGAAAATTATCATGTGACCATACTTTTTCAACCAAATGACTTACTAAAGGCAGAAATATGAACTCCTTTACAATGCTGTACTAGCATAGCTCTGGAAAAATGCTAATCACTGTGCTGTACACCTGAAGTTAATAAAGTATGATATTGTAAATCAACTCTACTTCAGTTAAGAAAAAAACACGAGACAACAAAAAAGAGCCAAAATGTATACCTTTATTAAAAAAAAAAATCCATGTCTCATGTTTTTCTTCATTTTAGAATTTCTCTAGCTTTTTAAGTTAGAGAAATGAAAAATGTTAAATTTATATTCTGATAGCATAGTTATTTTTAACTTTTTAATTAAAAACTGGCCATAGTCCATTTGACTCCTTTAACGAATTTCTCACCCCTGTATGTGCACACACAAGACCCTTTCATGTGCTCCTATTGATGAGTTTTAGCCCTGTCTTATAAAAACACTTGCATAGAATATGGTAGAGACAATATGAACGTAAGAATATATCAAGGATAATTAATAAAATTTATGACAAATGAGATCTAAAAAAATTCATAGTCTCCTTTGGCCATCCTCATTCAGATATTACTTATCTGGATATATTATTTTCCTTTTTCTAAGAGACAGGTTTTGGGAAGAAAGATTATCTCAGTAATTTTAATGCAGTGTGAGCAGTAAAATATGATTTAAGGCATGGAGATGCTCTGACAGAAAATATGTAGGTTATTGTCAACTCTGTATCTTTAAGAGATGAAACTTAGAGACAGTTTTGCCTTCTCAATAGCTTTCTTGAAAGCACTCTTGACTTTGTTTCTTAGGCGGTAGACCACAGGATTCAGCACGGGGATGACTGCCCTATAGAACACGGACGCCATTTTTTCTGAGTGGATGGAACGACTGGAGCTGGGCTGGGAGTATATGAAGATGACGGTCCTGTGAAGATGGAGGCTGTGGTGAGGTGAGACGGGCAGGTGGATAAAGCCTTCAGGTATCCCCAAGCCGAGTGCATCTTCAGGATGGTGACACATATGAACAGGTAGGAAATCAAGATAACTAGGAGGGCAAAAAAGGATATTTAAACTTGCCACAACAATAGGAAGCAGTTCACTAATATGTCTGTCAGAACAGGAGAGAGTCATGACTGCTGGAGCATCACAGAAAAAGTGATGGATTAGTTTGGACGTACAGAAAGAGAGACTGAATGTGTCCCTGACATGGATGGAGGCATTCGGGAAACCATAAACGCAGGAGCCGACGGCAAGGCGTGCACACCGGCTTGTCGCCATTATGGTGGTGTAACGTAGGCTGTGAAGCGGTTGTAGGCCATGGAAGCCAAGAGCGCATTTTCCACAGTGGCAAAGGCTGAAAGAAAGAACGTCTGAGCAGCACACACGTTGCAGGAGATGACCTTGTCTCCTACAAGGAATCCAGCCATGACTTTATGATTGACAGCTGCAGAGTAGCCGAAGCCCGCCAGAGACAGGTTACTGAGGGAAAAGTACATGGGAGGGTGGAGACGACAACCCAAGAGAATCAACTGGGTCGTTCCCAGGTTTCCAACCACACTGATGAGATAAATGAGAGTGAACGTTATAAAGAGGGGGCCCCGCAGCTCTGGGGCGTTGTTTAGTTCCAGCAGGATGAACTCAGTCACTTCTGTACTATTTTCCAAGGATGCTATAAACTGAATTGAACTTAATTCAATTTGCAGCTCCACAGCCCTACCATTCACTACCTGGAAATCACTGAGCCTGACCCACAGATTCTTCATCTACAATATGAAAATACTAATGAGACAGAACTCAAGAATTAAACAAGATAAAATGTATAAAAAAAACTGTGAGTAAAATGCCAGATATTGAGCAGAGTCTGATTATCTTAGGTTTAATATTAGAATTAAAGTGAAATGATTGCCTCCATGTTTGCTTGGGGCTTCCCTGGTGGCTCAGTCAGTAAAAAATCTGCCTGCAATTTGGGAGACCTGGGTTTGATCCCTGGGTTGGGACGATCCCCTGGAGGAGGGCATGGCAACCCACACCAGTATTCCTGCCTGGAGAATTCCACAGACAGAGAAGCCTGGACGGCTACAGTCCATGGGGTAGCAAACTGTCAGACACAACTGAGTGACTAAGCACACAGCACATGTTTGTTTGAGAAACATGGCTGGTGAAAAGCAAGACTCAACTATAGATGAGTTCTTTAGTCTCTTCATTCCAGTCACAAAGAAAGACAATGCCAAAGAATGCTCAAACTACCACACAATTGCATTCATCTCACATGCTAGCAAAGTAATGCTCAAAATTCTCCAAGCCAGGCTTCAACAGTATATGAACTGAGAAATTCCAGATGTTCAAGCTGGTTTTAGAAAAGGCAGAGGAACCACAGATCAAATTGCCAATATCCATTGGATCATTGAAAAAGCAAGAGAGTTCCAGAAAAACATTTACTTCTGCTTTATTGACTATGCCAAAGCCTTTGACTGTGGATCACCACAAACTGTGGAAAATTATTTAAGAGATGGGAATACCAGACCACCTGACCTGCCTCTTGAGAAATATGTATGCAAATCAAGAAGCAACAGTTAGAACTGGACATGGAACAACAGACTGGTTCCAAGTAGGAAAAGGAGTATGTCAAGGCTGTATATTGTCACCCTGCTTATTTAACTAATATGCAGAGTATTCATGTGAAATGCCAGGCTGGATGAAGCACAAGCTGGAATCAAGATTGTTTGGAGAAATATCAATAACCTGAGATATGCAGATGACACCACCCTTATGGCAGAAAGTGAAGAAGAACTAAAGAGCTTCTTGATGAAAGTGAAAGAGGAGAGTGAAAAAGTTGGCTTAAAGCTCAACATTCAGAAAATGAAGATCATGGCATCTGGTCCCATCACTTCATGGGCAATAGATGGGGAAACAGAGACTTTATTTTCTTGGGCTCCAAAATCACTGCAAATGGTGACTGCAGCTATGAAATTAAGACACTTGTTCCTTGGAAGAAAAGCTATGACCAACATAGACAGCACATTAAAAAGGAGAGACATTACTTTTCCAACAAATGTCCATCTAGTCAAAGCTATGGCTTTTCCAGTAGTCATGTATGGATATGAGAATTGGACCATAAAGAGAGCTGAGTGCTGAAGAATTGATGTTTTTGAACTGTGGTGCTGGAGAAGACTCTTGAGAGTCCCTTGGACTTCAAGGATATCCAACCAGTCCATCCTAAAGGAAATCAGTCCTGAATATTCATTGGAAGGACTGATGCTGAAGCTGAAGCTCCAATATTTTGGCCTCCTGATGTGAAGAACTGACTCCTTGGAAAAGACTCTGATGCTGGTAAAGATTGAAGGTGGGAGGAGAAGGGGATGGCAGAGGATGAGATGGTTGGATGGCATCACTGACTCAGTGAACAGAGTTTGAGTAAACTCCAGGACTTGGTGATGGACAGGGGGGCCTGGTGTGCTGTGGTCCATGGGGTCGCAAAGAGTCAGACACGACTGAGTGACTGAACTGAACTGATCAGAGCATTACCTATCCACTTTCCCCCCCACTAATCTCTTTGAGGAGAGCATCATGATAATGTTTCAGAAATATATTTTGAAATTTTGTTATGTCACTGCTTTGGAAAATATCCAGAAAAATCTATTTCTGTTCTTAAATAACTCATAGTAGGTATAGCTGTCCCATTGCTTTTGCATGAATTATCCTTGTTACTAAAAGTGTATATGGAATATAGAAACTTACCTTGTTGTTGGAAAAGAAGGGACCACCAATTTTGAACAGTGAGTCTGAAATCAGAAATTCGGCTGTGGAATAATGCATACATACTCTTAGACATGTTCTCTATTGGTTAATGGTCAAAAATTTCCAAGGCTCTAAGCCAAGTAAGCAGGAGGGGAAAACATGACTTGGAGCCAGGAACCTAAATCTGCCAGGCACTCCTTGAGTACCCTTGGAGGAGTCTCTTATCTTATTATCTGTAAAACAGAATACAAAGACCTCTCTCACATCATTCAAGGATTAGTGTCTGTAAATAGCAAACTTGGGAAGCTCTATAAAGCATGTCACTGAGGAGTGATCATTTAAAAGTCTATCAGTACATTTTCATTTTGAAATGTTTTCCTGGCCATGATTGGAGATGCATAGCAAATGTTAAGGTGAGGATTTAGGGGTAGGAGAAAAAGCGCTGTGTATACTACCAACTAACACTCAAACAAATGAGTGATGACCAGAGGGTCTCAGCACACAGTCTAGTCCCTCTAAAATGATATCACATTGAGTCATGTTGGGGTTTTAGAGGCTAATTCCTAGGAATCAGGAGAAAGTTACAGAGACATGGAGCTCTTTGGGGATTGCCTCCCCTCTCCCCGAGAGAGGATATCTACAGCTCTCATTCGTCTTTCCTAGCAGAAAACCTAGCAGAAACATTGCCTGTGGGGATCTAGCTGGATAGGTTGAAGGTGCACACATGCTTTCGTATTACTTGCTGTTTATTTTCCTCCTACTTTGAGATTAAATTATAATTCATAAACAGCAATGTGCACAGATTCTTAGCTTGGTCAGATATTTAAGATCACACACCCACTGACATAACCATGATATAGAAGAGGCCCATTATCTAAACAAATCCTTGGACTGTCTTTGTACTCTACTGTTTCTGCCCAATGTCTGTGGTGACCTCTATTTTCTCTCCATATTGTTTTGCCTCTGCAAGAATGTCATGTCATTTAAACAGAGCCTTAGTGCAGGCTCTGTTTAAATAACTCCAGAAAGAATGAAGGGATGGAGCCAAAGCAAAAAGAATACCCAGCTGTAGATGTGACTGGTGATAGAAGCAAGGTCCGATGCTGTAAAGAGCAATATTGCATAGGAACCTGGAATGTCAGGTCCATGAATCAAGGCAAATTGGAAGTGGTCAAACAAGAGATGGCC
>NW_011477126.1:14124-16071 GCF_000754665.1 Bison bison bison | reverse complement strand
AGTCTATGCCCCAACCAGTAACGCTGAAGAAGCTGAAGTTGAACGGTTCTATGAAGACCTACAAGACCTTTTAGAACTAACACCCACAAAATATGTCCTTTTCATTATAGGAGACTGGAATGCAAAAGTAGGAAGTCAAGAAACACCTGGAGTAACAGGCAAATTTGGCCTTGGAATACGGAATGAAGCAAGGCAAAGACTAATAGAGTTTTGCCAAGAAAATGCACTGGTCATAACAAACACCCTCTTCCAACAACACAAGAGAAGACTCTATACATGGACATCACCAGATGGTCAACACCGAAATCAGATTGATTATATTCTTTACCGCCAAAGATGGAGAAGCTCTATATAGTCAGCAAAAACAAGACCAGGAGCTGACTGTGGCTCAGACCATGAGCTCCTTATTGCCAAATTCAGACTTAAATGGAAGAAAGTAGGGAAAACCACTAGACCATTCAGGTATGACCTAAATCAAATCCCTTATGATTATACAGTGGAAAAGAGAAATAGATTTAAGGGCCTAGATCTGATAGATAGAGTGCCTGATGAACTGTGGAATGAGGTTCGTGACATAGTACAGGAGACAGGGATCAAGACCATTCCCATGGAAAAGAAATGCAAAAAAGCAAAATGGCTGTCTGGGGACACCTTACAAATAGCTGTGAAAAGAAGAGAAGTGAAAAGCAAAGGAGAAAAGGAAAGATATAAACATCTGAATGCAGAGTTCCAAAGAATAGCAAGACGAGATAAGAAAGCCGTCTTCAGCGATCAATGCAAAGAAATAGAGGAAAACAAGAGAATGGGAAAGACTAGGGATCTCTTCAAGAAAATCAGAGATACCAAAGGAACATTTCATGCAAAGATGGGCTCAATAAAGGACAGAAATGGTATGGACCTAACAGAAGCAGAAGATATTAAGAAGAGATGGCAAGAATACACAGAAGAACTGTACAAAAAAGATCTTCACGACCCAGATAGTCACGATGGTGTGATCACTGACCTAGAGCCAGACATCCTGGAATGTGAAGTCAAGTGGGCCTTAGAAAGCATCACTACAAACAAAGTTAGTGGAGGTGATGGAATTCCAGTTGAGCTATTCCAAATCCTGAAAGATGGTGCCATGAAAGTGCTGCACTCAATATGCCAGCAAATTTGGAAAACTCAGCAGTGGCCACAGGACTGGAAAAGATCAGTTTTCATTCCAATCCCAAAGAAAGGCAATGCCAAAGAATGCTCAAACTACCGCACAATTGCACTCATCTCACACGCTAGTAAAGTAATGCTCAAAATTCTCTAAGCCAGGCTTCGGCAATATGTGAACCGTGAACTTCCTAATGTTCAAGCTGGTTTTAGAAAAGGCAGAGGAACCAGAGATCAAATTGCCAACATCTGCTGGATCATGGAAAAAGCAGGAGAGTTCCAGAAAAGCATCTATTTCTGCTTTATTGACTATGCCAAATCCTTTGAGTGTGTGGATCACAAGAAACTGTGGAAAATTCTGAAAGAGATGGGAATACCAGACCACCTGACCTGCCCCTTGAGAAATTTGTATGCAGGTCAGGAAGCAACAGTTAGAACTGGACATGGAACAACAGACTGGTTCCAAATAGGAAAAGGAGTTCGTCAAGGCTGTATATTGTCACCCTGTTTATTTAACTTATATGCAGAGTACATCATGAGAAACGCTGGACTGGAAGAAACACAAGCTGGAATCAAGATTGCCTGTAGAAATATCAATCACCTCAGATATGCAGATGACACCACCCTTATGGCAGAAAGTGAAGAGGAACTACAAAAGCCTCTTGATGAAAGTGAAAGTGGAGAGTGAAAAAGTTGGCTTAAAGCTCAACATTCAGAAAACGAAGATCATGGCATCCGGTCCCATCACTTCATGGGAAATAGATGGGGAAACAGTGGAAACAGTGACAGACTTTATTTTTGGGG
>NW_011477126.1:4251-14024 GCF_000754665.1 Bison bison bison | reverse complement strand
ACAAAGCCTCTTGATGAAAGTGAAAGTGGAGAGTGAAAAAGTTGGCTTAAAGCTCAACATTCAGAAAACGAAGATCATGGCATCCGGTCCCATCACTTCATGGGAAATAGATGGGGAAACAGTGGAAACAGTGACAGACTTTATTTTTGGGGCTCCAAAATCACTGCAGATGGTGACTGCAGCCATGAAATTAAAAGACACTTACTCCTTGGAAGGAAAGTTATGACCAACGTAGATAGCATATTTAAAAGCAGAGAGATTACTTTGCCAACAAAGGTTCATCTAGTCAAGGCTATGGTTTTTCCTGTGATCATGTATGGATGTGAGAGTTGGACTGTGAAGAAGGCTGAGCGCCGAAGAATTGATGCTTTTGAACTGTGGTGTTGGAGAAGACTCTTGAGAGTCCCTTGGACTGCAAGGAGATCCAACCAGTCCATTCTGAAGGAGATGAGCCCTGGGATTTCTTTGGAAGGAATGATGCTAAAGCTGAAACTCCAGTACTTTGGCCACCTCATGCGAAGAGTTGACCATTGGAAAAGACTCTGATGCTGGGAGGGATTGGGGGCAAGAGGAGAAGGGGACGACAGAGGATGAGATGGCTGGATGGCATCACTGACTCGATGGACGTGAGTCTGGGTGAACTCCGGGTGTTGGTGATGGACAGGGAGGCCTGGCATGCTGCGATTCATGGGGTTGCAAAGAGTCGGATACGACTGAGCGACTGATCTGATCTGATCTGATCTTAGTGTAGGTTGACTTTGACTGTGGCTTTATTCAGTTAGCATGGTGTATTTGAGACTTATCCATATCCATATGGTTACCTATATGAATTTCCTCTCTCTCTTTTAGTCGCTATGTCGTGTCTGACTCTTTGCGACCTCATGGATTGTAGCCCACCAGGCTCTTCTGTCCATGGGATTCATCAGGCAAGAATACTGGAGTGGGTTGCCATTTCTTTCTCCAGGGCATCTTCCTGACCCAGGAACTGAACCCCGGTCTCCTGCATTGCAGGGAGATTCTTTACCAAGTGAGCTCTGAGGGAAGCCCATGAATTCCCTAAAGATGCCATAAAAAAAGTACCAGAAACTGGATGGCACAAGTAACAGAAATTGCTTGTGTCACATTTCTGGAGCCTAGAAATCTGAAACTGAGGTATCAGCAGAGTTGGTTCTCTTGTTCCTTCTGAAGGCTGAAGGGGAAAAGATGCTTTTATGTTTTTCTTAGTGACTGGGTAGTATTTGATGACAATCTTTGCTGTTCCTTGACTTCTGCTGCCTCATCCTGATCTCCATCTTCGTTTTCACATGTGTTCTCTCTCTGTGTGTATGAG
Organism: Bison bison bison; assembly: GCF_000754665.1. Lineage (NCBI taxonomy): Eukaryota > Metazoa > Chordata > Mammalia > Artiodactyla > Bovidae > Bison > Bison bison. The sequence continues at coordinate 12,694 of NW_011477126.1, read as the reverse complement.
TTTATGTGTGTGTGTGTGTCCAAATTTTCTCTTTTGGTAAGCATACCAGTCACATTGATCTAGGAGCACACTCTGCTTTGGTATGACCTTATCTTAACTAATTATATCTCTAATGACCCTATTTTCAACAAGATCAATTCCTGAGGTCCTGGGGATTAGGTCTTCAACATATAAATTTTAGGCACACAATTCAACCCACAGTATATCAATTAAGAAATATTTCTTATTGCTAGATGGTATTCCATTATATGGAAACTGCAGATTGTTATTCCTTTCTCATTTAAGTGCATTTGGGTTGGTTCTAATGTCTGGAGATTAAAAAAGGAAAAGCATCTAAACTTGTATGAGCGTAGGTGTTACTTTCATTGGGGTAAATATATGTGAGTTAGATTTGTTGGTTAGATAATGTGCTAAGTTGATCAGTCATGTCTGACTCTTTATGGCCCCATGGACTGTAGCCCACCAGGATCCTCTGCCCATGGGACTTTCCAGGCAAGAATACTGGAGCGGATTGCCATTTCCTACTTCACAGGATCTTCCTGATGCAGGGATCAAACCTTGTGTCTCCTGCATTGGCAGGTGGATTTTTTTACCACTAGTGCCCGGGTAGACAATAAGTATACATTTAATTGAGTGGAAACTGTCAAACTGTTTTCTAAGGTTGTACTAACATTTTGCACTTTCTCCCACCAGTGCATTGCAATTGCGTAACTTCTTTGCCAGCACTTGATACTAAACTGGTTTTAAAATTTGTATTTTGGTGTTATTTCATGTCCATTTCTGGCTGTTTCTCAAGGGAGACTCAAGAGGACAACCACTGGGATGTCCCTGACAGGCCAGTGATTCCAATATCACTTTCCAGTGCAAGGGGTATAATTTCGATTTCTGGTCTGGGAGCTAGGATTCTGCCTGCCTCTCAGCCAGAAAATCGAAACATAAAACAGAAGCAATATTGTAACAAATTCAATAAAAACTTTAAAAACTGTCCACATCAAAAAAATCTCAGAAAAGGGTGCAATCATTTGATCCATAATAGTCACATACTGTATCATTTCATTGATATGATACAGCTGCTACTGCTACTGCTGCTGCTAAGTCACTTCAGTCGTGTCCGACTCTGTGCGACCCCATAGATGGCAGCCCACCAGGCTCCCCCGTAAGTAAATCAGCTGAAAGCCAATTATCGGTTAAAGTCTGAGGGACGCAAAGGAAGGAGGAGTTACTGCCAAGTGGGTACAAAGTCTTCTTTGTGAGTGAAAAATACGTTGGAATCAGACAGATGTGATGGTTGTACAACACTGTGAATGTACTAAACGCCACTAATCCGTACACTTTAAAGTTGTTAAATTTAATCTTACATTTCATATCAACTAAGAGATGGAAGCAGATGAAATTAGACAGTAAGGGGAGATCCAACCAGTCCATTCTGAAGGAGATCAGCTCTGGGATTTCTTTGGAAGGAATGATGCTGAGGCTGAAACTCCAGTACTTTGGCCACCTCATGCGAAGAGTTGACTCATTGGAAAAGACTCTGATGCTGGGAGGGCTTGGGGGCAAGAGGAGAAGGGGACGAGAGAGATGAGATGGCTGGATGGCATCACCAACTCGATGGACGTGAGTCTGAGTGAACTCGGGAGTTGGTGATGGACAGGGAGGTCTGGCGTGCTGCTACTCATGGGGTCACAAAGAGTCGGACACGACGGAGCGACTGAACTGAACTGAACTGAACTGAACTGAAGGGGAGAAACCTAATGTGACTACAAAGGCAGGGATGGCACAGATACAGATGCAGACATGAGACAGCTGACTAGAACGTAACGACAGAGTGGCATTAACAATTTCAAGACATTTATTGCCAAAAAATGGATAGCATTATTATTTTCAGTGAAATTTTCAAAACAAAATGTGAAGAGTTAGTGCCCATAAGATTAAGATAAAAATAAGTGAATCATGTGCATCCTCTTATTCTAATAGGGCTATTTACCTTTGGTAAATTTCACATGAATGTGCCTTTTCCCCCCAAATCACTCAGTAATGACTGAAGCATTGGTTTATTAAGCTGCTATAATTATTTAGCCCTAGATAAAATACACCAACAAAAGCACATACTTCATTAAAAGCTTTTATTATATTTTGTCTGCATTTTAAATGGTTGGAACTATTCCTCAACTAAAGAGAGAAAAAATATGAGGCAAAATCTATATCCTACCATCCCAAATGGCCATTGTCATTTGAGTCATTGCATGGAGCAGATTCAAAGGGGTAAAATAGCTTTTGTAGACTCTACCTATATGAAGAGAAAATCTAGAGAAACTTTCGCCTTCTCAGCAGCTTTGTTAAATGCACCCTTGACTTCTCTGTTCCTCAGGCTGTAGACCACGGGGTTCAGCATGGGGATGAGCATTGTATAGAACACGGATGTGATTTTGTCTGTGTCCATGGAGTGGCTGGAGCTGGGCTGTACATACATGACGATGACAGTCCCATAAAATATGGAAACAGTAGTGAGGTGAGAAGTGCAGGTAGACAGAGCCTTCTGGTACCCCTCTTGTGAGTGCACCTTCAAAATTGTCATAAATATGAACAGGTAGGAAATCAAGATTACAAAAAGCGCAAACAAGACATTGAAGCTTGAGACAAGGACAAGAATCATTTCACTGATGTGTTTCTCAGAGCAAGAGAGAGTCATGACTGCTGGGACATCACAGAAAAAGTGATGGATCGCGTTGGACCCACAGAAAGAGAGACTGAACATGTCTCCAGTGTTGACAGAAGCATTCAGAACACCACACGCATAAGAGCCTAAGACAAGACAAGCACACCTATTTTTCGTCATGGAGGTGGTGTAATGTAGGGGCTTGCACACTGCTGCGTAGCGGTCATAAGCCATTGAAGCCAAGAGATAACTTTCCACAGTGGCAAAGACTATAAAAAAGAACATTTGAGCAGCACATGCATGGTAGGAGATGACTTTGTCTGCTTTTAGGAGCCCAGCCATTGCTTTTGGAGTGACAGTGGAGGAGTAACAAAAGTCCACCAGAGACAGGTTACAGAGGAAAAAATACATAGGAGTGTGGAGACGAGAGTCCAGCAGGATCAACGTGGTCATCCCCAGGTTCCCAATGAGAGTGAGGAGGTAAATGAAGGTGAAGATTATAAAGAGAGGAATCTGCAGCTGTGGGTCATCTGTGAGTCCGAGCAGGATGAAATCGGTTACCTCTGTGCTATTCTTTATGGATCTGAGAATCACAAGATGCTCTTATAATGAAAATTAGGGAGAGAGTGATGCAGAAAGAAGAGTTGCACAGAAATTGAAATGCACAAGCATTATTTATTACAATAGGATTCACAGAGAAGATTCTTCACGGACACCTTTCCAACATGTAAATTTTCTGTATGAATAATCTGAGTTACAGGAAGGGATAATGAGCTTGGAAGGTTATATGCCTGGAATGCATTGATCTCTAAATCAGATTTTTGAGTCTCCCAAGAGGTGGAGCTACTGGTAAAGAACCTGCCTGCCAATGCAGAAGAGGTAAGAGATGCCGCTTGGATCTCTGGGGGCAGAAGATCCCCTGGAGAAGGGCATGGCAACCCACTCCAGTATTCTTGCCTGGAGAATTCCATGGACGGGGAGCCTGACAGGCTACAGTTGATGGGGTTGCAAAGAGTCAGACACGACTGAAGTGAATTAGCAGCCCACGAGCTTATGCTTTTATAGTGCTCACGTGTATTTATTTAATACTCTCTTTGCTGCTAAGTCACTTTCATTGCATGAAAGTGAAAAGTGAAAGTGAAGTCGTTCAGTCATGTCCAACTCTTAGAGACTCCATGGACTGCAGCCTACTAGGCTTCTCCATCCATGGGATTTTTCCAGGCAAGAGTACTGGAGTGGGGTGCCATTGCCTTCCCCAATACTCTCATTATTCTTATTAAATTGATAGTTGTTATGACTATTTATATATAAGTAACATGGCAACAGAGAGATTGAGTAATTGATTCAAGTTTACATGGCTATTAAGAGACAGCAATGCTTTAGAGCCATCAGAATGGTTTCCAAAGTAAACAACATTAATGAATTTGAGTTGGTTTTACTCTCATTCAATTTACATTTGATTATGGTATCCATTCCACCAGGTTTTATGCTTGGGATGACACACTAGAGTAAGTCACAAATCTGTGCTTAGATGCAGTAAGATACATGCAGCATTAGAGACAAATACAAGCTGCAAAATAAGGGCTAAAGAGAAGGCAAGATATTGGGTTCTGAGGAGACAGGCACATGTATTCCCATATAAACCCTACCATTGACTACCTGGGAGACCTTTGTCCTAAACTAAGTTTCCTGAAGCTCTTTTTATCTATCAATAAAATGAAAGTGATATTGGAATCTACTTCAGAATTCTTGTGAGAGTTAAATGGAATAATCATGACAAACAATTCATATAATGTGGGTGTTCAGTGCAATCTTGATGAGTGCTATCTATAATCTTATAATTAAGATAGAATGATGGAGCCTATTGATTTAGAAAAGGTTGGTGACAACATGCAGGGCTTTAAGGCATGGATGGGTTTTTAAGTATTGTAGTTTTATTTTTGATTTCTACTTTTTTCATACACTATGTCCACTTGGACCTTTCTTTCTTTCTTTTCTTTTCTTTTTTTTTTTACACTGTTTCCCAGTCTGTCTTCCTGTCTTATATTATTGGCTTTGTCAACTACTCTATGCAGGAACCCAGGGATCTGCAAGACTTCTTTTAAGTACTTTTTTTAGTTTGATACCCACTTTAGCTTGTGTTGAATGACTCCTCTCTTAGACTCATTCTTAGAGTCATTACTGTCAACTTTTAGCTGGATTGCAGATGCTGAGGGCTGAAAATTCATGTCTGTGGCATTGACTTTAACCTTGCAGATTGTTCAAGAGCAAGACAAATGCTTTAAGTCAATTAATTTGTACACTAAGTCTTTGCGAGGGCATGCGTTTTCTGGTAACTACTACTTGTTATCATTTTCTTCCTGGTCCTTCCACACATTCCTTCATGTGTCTGAATTGATTGTATTTGTATATAAACACATCACTCAAATCATAGTATAAGCTATAATTTTTTGTTTAGCATTTGCTATGTTTTATGATGACAGGTCAATTCTTATTGGGCCCAAAAGGACAATCCAGTAAAGTAATGGCTTCTTAAAATTCACGGTTTAGTCACATGCACATAATACTTGTCACCACATTAGAGAACATAAACACACTTTCTAGTGTTAGAATATGGGCATATTTGGGAGCCATTATTTAGACTGCTACAATGGGAATGAAAAAGTATGCAATAGATAAATTATCTATAGAATTAGAGATTATTGAATCTGAGGTGTCTTCATAGATCGTGTGGCCAAATTCCTAGTTGTGTCTATTAATCAACAGACATGCCAAAAGAAGTATTAACTTGTCCAAAGTCATATATGTAGAATGAATCCACTCCCAAATCACATTTATGGGGATTAGTGACGGCTCTGACATAATGCTTATGTGCTAGTTTATCCATCAGCTAGACAGAAATCAGACAAGTGGGCAGGCAGATAGATAGAAACACAGAGGATAGTGGATGGATGACTGGGTGATGAATGGACGGATGGAGAGATAGGAGATTAGACAGGAGAAGGAGAGTTTGTGCATACATATTCATATTCATATACATATAAGCCCCTAAGATCCCCTGGAGGAGGGTATGGCGTGGAAAAACAACATGTGTTTATGACCCATTCAATCAGAGCATCATTTAATCTAGGTTTTGCTCAGTCTCTGAAGGAAAGCAGCTTGACATATCCTAAATATTACTGTACTACCTCCTGATTGAAATATTTTTGCATTTAAATACTAGATCCATATGATGATTTCAGAAAAGTATTCAAAGAGCCAGATATGAGCTCAGAAACTCATAAAATGTGTGACTGCTTCTGCATGAATTGCATTTTTCACTAAAAATGAATATTGAATATAGGAGCTTACCATGTTCTTTGAGAAAAGGAAAAGGCAATCTTGAAATATGAATCTGAAGTCAGAAGTCATCCTCAAAATTATTTGGGGAGATTGTCTCTCACTATCTGCTTCAAAAGTTCCAATGTCCCTGAATCATAAAGAAATGAAGAAAAGATAATTAATATGGAGCTAGGAAGCTTGAGTTCAAGTCTCACATCTAGTGGGTTTTTCTGAGTATTTGTAAGAGTTCTTTATCTTCTGCCAAGTTCAGCCTTTTTATTTATGGTATTTAAAAAAGAAATAATAAAATTGTCACTCCCACATACTTTGCAATATTTCACCTATAAAGAGCAAATGAATGCATTCAAACATGTAGAATATCATATAAGAAATGAATCACCAGTCCAGGTTCGATGCAGGATACAGGATGCTTGGGGCTGGTGCACTGGGATGACCCAGAGGGATGGTACGGGGAGGGAAGTGGTAGGGGGGTTCAGGATGGGGAGCACGTGTACACCCGTGGCGGATTCATGTTGATGTATGGCAAAACAATACAATATTATAAAGTAATTAGCCTCCAATTTGGAGAAGGCAATGGCACCCCACTCCAGTACTTTTGCCTGGAAAATCCCAAGGATGGAGAAGCCTGATAGGGTGCAGTCCATGGGGTCACTAACAGTCAGACATGACTGAGCGACTTCACTTTCACTTTTCACTTTCATGCATTGGAGAAGGAAATGGCAACCCACTCCAGTGTTCTTGCCTGGAGAATCCCAGGGACGGGGGAGCCTGGTGGGGTGCCGTCTATGGGGTCGCATAGAGTTGGACACGACTGAAACGACTTAGCAGCAGCAGCCTCCAATTAAAATAAATAAATTTAAATTAAAAAAAAAGAGTAAATGAGAGTTGGTCTATAAAAGACCTTAGACCTCTTCCTTTAAACAAGAATTAATAGAATTTTTACCATAGGGCATTTCCCCTGCTATCTTTAAAGACTCTCTATAAATAGCTTAAGGAAAGGCCAATGTGTTGACTAAAATGTATTAGCATTCACCTAAATAAATAGTGAACAAATGGCCTCTGCTCAGTCTAGCCTTTAAAAACTAATGCCATGTGGAGTCATCATAAGATTTTAGAGACTAATAAATGGGAGCCAGGAGAAAATTATAAAGGTACATTGGTCTTGGGGGAGCAGGTGTCCTATGAGAGCAGTCAATTTTTCTTTCCTCACTTATCTGGGGAAGAAACAATTCAACTGCCCACAGGGACATAGCTTGGTATGTTGAGGAGCACACGGATGCATTTTTCAGAAACTCATGTCACCCTCCCCCCATATTTTATTAAGATGTAATTTATGTACATGAACAGCAGATTTAATCCATTTAATTTACTGTGACTGTTGAGACTTGAACTATCAGTTCAGTTCACTTCAGTCGCTCAGTTGTGTCCAGCTCTTTGTGACCCCATGGACTGCTGCACACCAGGCTTTCCTGTCCATCACCAACTCCGGGAGCTTGCTCAAACTCATGTCTATTGAGTCAGTTATACTATCCAACCATCTCATCCTCTGTCATCTCCTTCTCCTCCTGCCTTTAATCTTTCCTAGAATCAGAGTCTCTACTAAAATTTTATTTTGTTTTTATGGACAAAACATTTTCCTTTTTCACCTTTCCTTCTTTTAAATATTCTAGCCAAAGATCAGGCTACTGCAAGTGTTAGGAGGCTGACAAACAATAAATTGATTTCTTTTATGGGTTTGCAGTGAACACACAGATATGGCACAGGGAGAAGAAAGATGGGAATTAAATCAACTTTAATACTGATAATTTAAAATTTTGGTTTAGGTCTCTAGGAAGATGGGCTTCTTTCGATCTGGAATTACCCTCTTGATAGGCTAGTGGTACCCTATCTACAAACCCATGGCAATCATTTTGTCTGTGTAGAGTACCAGCTCTTACAATGAGGGCTTATTTTTGCTGTTAGAATATGTTCAGTCTATGTATGAGCCATATAATTTCTCTGGTGGCAGGCATCAGTAGTTGGCAGGTAGAAGCAGAGTGATAAATCCCTCCGATTCTTCATCTTTCAGGTAGTAAAACTCTGAGGCAGGTCTATACTGTCTTCAAGTGACCCGGGTGTAACTGAGCCCTAGTTGTCCACAGGTAACACAGGTAACACAGTTGTCCACAGGTAACACACTCGACAGGTCTATACTGTCTTCAAGTGACCCGGGTGTAACTGAGCCCTAGTTGTCCACAGGTAACACAGGTAACACAGTTGTCCACAGGTAACACACTCGACAGGTCTATACTGTCTTCAAGTGACCCGGGTGTAACTGAGCCCTAGTTGTCCACAGGTAACACAGGTAACACAGTTGTCCACAGGTAACACACTCGACAGGTCTATACTGTCTTCAAGTGACCCGGGTGTAACTGAGCCCTAGTTGTCCACAGGTAACACAGGTAA
>NW_011477126.1:2668-2930 GCF_000754665.1 Bison bison bison | reverse complement strand
GAGAGTCCCTTGGACTGCAAGGAGATCCAACCAGTCCATCCTAAAGGAGATCAGTCCTGAATGTTCATTGGAAGGACTGATATTGAAGCTGAAACTCCATTACTTTGGCCACCAGATGCGAAGAGCTGACTCACTGGAAAAGACCCTGATGCTGGGCAAGATTGAAGGTGGGAGGAGAAGGGGACAACAGAGGATGAGATGGTTGGATGGCATCACCGACTCAATGGACATGAGTTTGAGTAAACTCTGGGAGTTGGTAATA
>NW_011477126.1:0-1090 GCF_000754665.1 Bison bison bison | reverse complement strand
TGACTGGCGTGAAATGGTACCTCATAGTGGTTTTGATTTGCATTTCTCTGATAATGAGTGATGTTGAGCATCTTTTCATGTGTTTGTTAGCCATCTGTATGTAATTAAATTCTTTAAGGATATTTAAGACAATTGATTTAAAATCTTTCACTAGTAAGTTCAATGTCTGTGCTTCTGTTAATTTCTATTTTTATGTAGATGCAACATACTTTCATGTTTTTTAAATGTCTTTTATTTTTTGGTTGAAAACTGGACTTTTAGAATATTATAGTGGGATAACTCTAGAGACCAGAATCTTTCTCCTCCCAAAGTTGTTCTGTTGTTGTTGCTGCTTGCTGTGGGTTGTAATCCTTTCACAGAGAGTTTTCTACACTATTTTTTAAGAGTTTATAGTTTGTTATGTGAAGTTTCAGAAGCCTCTGTTCCTTTGGCCTGAGGTCAGTTATGGGTTTGACATATACAAATTTTATTTTTGGGAGATCCAAAATCACTGCAGATGGTGACTGCGGTCATGAAATTAAAAGATGCTTCCTTCTTGGAAGAAAAGCTATGACCAACCTAGATAGCATATTAAAAACCAGAGACATTACTTTGCCAACAAAGGTCCATCTAGTCAAAGCTATGGTTTTCCCAGTGGTCATATATGGGTGTGAGAGTTAGACTATAAAGAAAGCTGAGCACCAAAGAATTGATGCTTTTGAACTGTGGTGTTGGAGAAGACTCTTGAGAGTCCCTTGGACTGCAAGGAGATCCAACTAGTCCATCCTAAAGGAGATCAGTCCTGGGTGCTCTTTGGAAGGACTGATGCTGAAGCTAAAACTCCATTACTTTGGCCACCTGATATGAAAAGCTGACACATTGGAAAAGACCCTTATGCTGGGAAAGATTGAAGGTGGGAGGAGAAGGGGATGACAGAGGATGGGATGCTTGGAGGGCATCACCAAGTAGATGGACATGCATTTGAGCAAGCTCTGGGAGTTGGTGATGGACAGGGAAGCCTGGCATGCTGCAGTCCACGGGGTAACAAAGACTTGGAAATGACTGACTGAGTGAACTGACTGAAACTCCATGATTAAGTCATGATTTTTAT
>NW_011477125.1:38682-40375 GCF_000754665.1 Bison bison bison | reverse complement strand
GGCTTAGGAGAAGGCCCAGGAAGAACGAAATGGGTCAAAGGGCAACATGGGCTACTCAGAATTCCCTTTCTCCATAGCCTTGGATGCTCCAAAAAGCTGCAATTTCAGCTCTGGATCAAGCATATGAGACCTGCTGGTTCCCATTTCCCCTGTACTAGCATACATACATACCCCACCTCCAGACTCACTTTCAAAAATGAGATTGGTCTCCCTGGGGGTCAAGGGTACACGCCATCTCTCTGTGTTATTTCTTACAACAGCATGTGAATCTACTATTAAATGAAAATTAAAAGTTTCATTTTAAAAAAAGAGAGATGAGAGGAAGTCAGTTCCTGCCTAGGGGCACCTCAAGCCAATCCTGTCCTCTGGACCTCAGTTTCCTTCTCTGTAAAATGGGACTGACAGAGTAGCCAGTCTCTGAGGGCACTTCCAGGTCTGCTGGGGCCAGAAAGTCAGTCGACAAGAAACGAGGGGGCCCAGGGTGACAGGTCTTCTGGGGGCGGCCACAGGGTGGTCTAACCAGGAGCTCCATCTCCATTTGACAGTAGGGAAGGCGAGGCTGGAAAACTCATTACGATTGCCCTGGGGTCACCCACCTGTTGGCACAGGGGCTGAGTCTGCAAGTCAGGCTCCGCTGCTCCGGGTCCAGGCTCCCCGCTCTCATGTAACCTCCCATCCAACGGCCTGGTTAGGGAGGTGTCATGCCACAGGGGTTTTCTCATGAGGCTTCTCTCCTGCCTCATCATTGGAGATGAAGGGCAGATGAAGCCCAGAAAGTTGGGAGGTGAGCAGGACAAACACGCTGAAAGGCAGGATAGCATTATTCAGTAGCAGGGTTGTCCCTGGGGTACCAGAAACCTGCATATGGAGACCAGGGCTTCAGCTCAGGGACTACCTCCCTGATCCCACTCAGTGCTGGCTGTTGGCAGTCCTAGGGCCATGGGCTCACTTTCCTGCATCTCCCTCAAAGATTCTTTCATCTGCTGCTTCCCGTTCACCTCGTGGGGGATGGCTGCCCGGGATTGATTTATCTGGGAGGAGGTGAAACCAGCCAGGTCTAGGGAAGTTGCAGAGCAGGTGCATTTTAAGCCCCTTGTGGAGGAAGGAAAGCAGAGCAGCCTCACATTCCCCTATCACAACCAAGTCTTTTAACACAGAGGCCTCACTGTATGCCTATGATTTTGCTGTGCAGCTGGAGCATCGTTTGGCGATACTCTCTGAGATGGTCCTGCCCTGCCTGTCTCTGCAGCAGGCGGGCTCAGAGATGTATTTGTGAAGATGCTTGAACATCAAGCTGCTCAGAAGTCCTCAAGGAAAGCATCGTCCCTCTGTCCCGAGATGAGATAGATGGGAGGGCCCATGAAGATCCCCTGGAGAAGGAAATGGCAACCCACTCCAGTATCACCTGGGAAATCCCACGGACAGAGGAGTCTGGTGGGCTATAGTCTCTGGAGTCTCAAAGAGTCAGACATGACTGAGCAACTGCACACAATGGGTCCGGGGGGGCCGCGGCTCAGTGCCTGGGAAGCAAAGGCCCCTCTACTGCCCTCACAAGCCCCTGGGCTGGGGCAGCTGGCAGGGGACCCGGTACTTGTTCCTTGCCAGTGGGGCCTGCAGCCTCTGGGACCTGGGCAGGTGGGAAGATGCAGGCTGGCCTTTCACCAAGGACACTTTCCTCTGCATAGATAACAAT
>NW_011477125.1:37443-37691 GCF_000754665.1 Bison bison bison | reverse complement strand
AGAAATCTGTCTTATTTCACTCCTGAATCGTAGCCTATGAATTCGACAAATGGAAGGTGGCCCTAGAGAGTACTTCTGAATTGGACTGCTGCAGTGGCCAGGACTCCACCCTCCCGCAGCCCCTACTCCCACTCGCTGGCTCCCTCATCTCATCCATCATTTCATGTCCCCTTGTCTGTGCCAGGAGCTGGGGGCAGAGGCCTGGGGTCTGTCCTCCAGGAACCTACCACCTATGGGGGCAGGTCTTC
>NW_011477125.1:34761-36680 GCF_000754665.1 Bison bison bison | reverse complement strand
TGCCACTGTAGCAAATTGCCTCACATTTAGTGGCCTAAAAACACCTTTATTATCTTATAGTCTCAGAGGTCAGAAGTTCAAAATTAGTTGCACTGGGCAAAAATCAAGGTGCGGGCAAGAGTGTGTTCCTGCCAGTGGCCCTTTCCAGTTTTCAGAAGCCACAGTATTCATGGACTTATGGGGCCTTCTTCCATCTTCAAAGCCAGGCAAGGCATCATTCTGATCTCTGCATCCATCATTACATCTCCTTCTCTGACTCTTTCACATTATAAGGACCCTTGTGTTAACATTGAGCCCACTCAGATAATCCTGGGTCATTCTCCATCTTTTATGATCCTTAACTTAATCACGTATAAGGTAACCTATTCAGAGGTTCTAGGGATTAGGATGGGGGCATCTTTAGGAGGTCATTATTCAACCTACCTGAGCTATATAAGAGCTCAAAGTCAAGAAGAAGGATGTCAGAGAAACAAGGCATCTCACGACTGGCCAAGGCTCTCCGCTGAGGCCTTTTGGAATCCTTAATGGCACAAGCTGACAAGAGAGGAAGAAAGAAGGAATTTATCTTGTGGCTGCTAATGGCATATGTTCTTTGTGAAGAGAATACTGATTTTAAAATGTGTTAACTGAAAAGAGAGTGAGAAAGCAAGCAAGAAAGTGGAATTGCACCATGGCAGACTTACTTTACTTAGAGAACATTTAAAAAAAAAAATTTTTGATACTGCCACATGCATGTGATATCTTAGTTCTCCAACCAGGGATCAAACCTGTGCCCACTGCAGTGGAAGGGTGGATTCTTAACCACTGATACTACCAGGGAAATCTCAGACTTGCATTATTTAGTGTGATAATCTCTAGGTGAATCCATGTTGTCATCAGCATGTCCCCAGTGGGCAGAGGCTCCAGACCGATCTGACAACTGCAAGGCCTCCACTGTTGCTAGGAATCCCAAGGCTTCCTCAGGCTTGCAGAGCCCTTTGGAGCCTGTTCTGGTTCTTATTACACATCATAAGGTCAGCCTAGACTGTCTTCCCCAAGGGCCTGGGATAGGGCCTGCTACTTTTGCCTGGAGAATCCCAGTGATGGGGAAGCCTGGTGGGCTGCCGCCTATGGGGTCGCACAGAGTCGGACACGACTGAAGCGACTTAGCAGCAACCCTTTCTCTGGAATGGATCGGGTAGGGCCACCAAGCCCACAGAAAGCCCTGGAACAAGATGACTTGCAGAAACCCATGGAAACCCCGCCTCACTGCAGGAGGCTGCAGAGCCCCAAAATGACAATCAGCCAGGATCTGAGCAGTCCCAGCTTCCCAGAAAGGGTGGCCCCATAGCACTTGGCTTTGGCCTCCTACCTCTGGGAGGCCTTCCCTGGCACACAGTGGTTTAGTCTTTTTTGGACCCTCCCCTATGATGAGACATTCTCTCTTCTGTGAGATGTGTGATTAGAAGCAGGCTTCCATGGCTGTAGCTTCTATCAGCCAGCGAGGGATGCCTAAAATCACTCAGATGCAATCAACGCCCTCTGCCTTCACGTGAAAGGCCTTTGGCTGCCTCAAGCCAGCTTTGGTGCCTGTCCCCACCCGTCCCCACCGTGCTGAGTAGACACACATTTTCTGAGCTGAAGCAGTGAGGCAAATATGGAGGTGGCCCATCCAGAAAAGGCCTGCAGGGGCCCAGGGCGGGCAGATTGTAAGAACTGGCATCCAGTGGAATGATGAGCTTCTTTCTCCTGCTTCCTGTCTCCTCCGTGTCCCCTTCCTTTTTGAGATGTACACATATGATTAGAATCCACTGGTTGCAATAGAATTGACAATGAAGGAAGAGGAATTGCTAACCCTAGCTCGAGAGTCATCTTCTCCAACACTTTGCAACAAGAGAGGTATCAGACCCCACAACATGGCTTGACATGCCTCAAAGGGA
>NW_011477125.1:33433-34015 GCF_000754665.1 Bison bison bison | reverse complement strand
CTGGGAGTTGGTGAGGGACAGGGAGGCCTGGCGTGCTGCGATTCATGGGGTCACAAAGAGTCGGACATGACTGAGCGACTGAACTGAACTGAATTGAAGCCTTGGATGGCCTTTGAAACGAGCAAATGGTCTGGTGACGTAACTCCCATCAGCTTCATGGATATGGTTATTGGGAAGGGGGGGTCAAATACAGCAACTTGACCCTGAAGCAAGTCCCATAGGCTTGGGATGCTCACACCAGGTCTGCTTGAAGAAAGTTCCAGGTAAATGTTATTACTTGACCTGTCAGGAAAGTGTAAGGGGCTGGTATAGTGATGCCTTGATGTTTCTTTTGGAAAAGGAGCACTTAGTTGGGACTGTCAGTCTCTGAAGAGAGTGAGAAAATGTGTGTTGAACTGACCTGATTCTCTCAGCCTCAGCAGGTATGTTTGTAAAACAGGGGTTGAGGGAATGTTTGGGTTTGATGGTTTCTAAACTTTTGATGGTTTATGGTTAGAGCCATGTTTCCAAAGGGCATGCCCTTACCTGGGAGTATCATTTTTTATTGAAGTATAGCTGATTTACAATGTTGTGTTAATTTCT
>NW_011477125.1:31956-33333 GCF_000754665.1 Bison bison bison | reverse complement strand
AGTAGTACCTCGTTGGTTATCCATTGTCTATATAATAGTTTGTATCTGCTAACCCTAAACTCCAATACATTCTTCCCCCTACTCCACCCTTTGGCAGCCACAATTCTGTTCTCTATGTCTGTGAGTCTGTTTCTATTTCATAGATAGGTTCATTTGTCATATTTAGATTCTGTCATATTTAGATTCCACGCATAAGTGATAACATATGGTATTTGTCTTTTTCTTTCTGACTTACCTCACTTAGATGATAATCTCTAGGTCCATTCATGTTGCTGCAAGTGGTGCTATTTCATTTTTTTCTATGGATGAGTAGTATTCCATTGTGTATTCCATGTTTTCTTTATCCATTCCTCTGTCGATGAACATTTAGTTTGCTTCAATGTCTTGGCTATTGTGAATAGTGCTGTTGTAAACACTGGGGTGCATGTATCTTTTTGAATTGGAATTTTGTGAATATATATCTAGAAGTGGATTGCTGGATCATATAGCAACAGTATTTTTCATTTTTTGAGGAAGCTCCATACTGTTTTCCATAGTGACTGTACCAACTTACATTCCCACCAGCTGTGTGGGAGGGTTCTACCTGTAAGTAATTTTTGACTGGTCAGGTGAATAGCATCCCAGATGCCAGGCCAAGGCCTCATGGCCCTGGCCTTGCAGTCACCATTGACTAAGGACCCAGGCCTCCTGTCCCTTGCTCTGCCTCCTCCCTTGCATTCGGTTTTCACAACCATGCAGGTAACACTATAGTAGAAGGATTTCCTCAATTTAGAAAGAGAGTGAAAACTCTGCATCCAAATGCTTGAGCAGTTTATTTTTATGACAGTGAGGATTTCTGTGGAAAGTCACAGGGGAGCTCTGTGGGCCTCATAACCCCCAAAGGAGGAATGGGCAGGTGATTGGAAAGACCCAGCATTCTCTGCAGGATTAGGCATTTGGCTTAAGTGTGTGTGTCCCATCCCCAGCCAGGCACAGGATCACCACACCTGGAGGGTGCAGAGGCTCAGACGTGCAGCGTGTGTGAAGTTATGTCGAGATTAGGTTTTCCTGTGGGAATTAGATACTGACTGGGAGGACAGGCCTCTTCAGCCCTCGAGGAAAGGACACCCGTTCAGGGCGACACTTGCAGTGGGTGCTGTGAGGTACAGACTGTCAGCAAGTTGCCTCTGTCCTCAAGCTTTAGTTTCCTCAGCCATAAACTAAGGGAGCCCAGGTAATGTTCACTGACCCACAGCCAGGCCCATCTGGGAGCCCATCTTTAGGGCTTGGTCATTAGTTATCTCTCCTCTGCCTCCTGATGCTGTCCAGGAAGGTGATCAAATGAGGCCACACAATTCTGTTTCCAGAAATACCTGGCCAGGTCTCAGGCTTTCTCTA
>NW_011477125.1:30009-31856 GCF_000754665.1 Bison bison bison | reverse complement strand
TTCTCTAGTGGAGAGTCCTAGCATGTGGCCTCTGGGTTCAGAGCGAATCAGGAGCCTGAACCAAAGGCTTGGCTTCCCAGGCCTGCCCACCTTAGCCCAGGGAGGCCTTCAGTACAGAGTTCCTTGTGCCTGGCCTGCCTGCCCTTCTCCAGTAAGGAAGCCTCTTGTGTATCTACCTGCCCAGACATCACTGAAGGGGAGGGTGGTCCTGGGGTGTGGGTCTGCCTTTTCACTAAAGGAGGGAGAGGCAGTGCTCCCCATGCTGCCTGCTTGCAGAATGAACCTACAGGAAAAAAAAAAAAAGCTGTCTTTGCTACCAGAAGGTTCAGCTAGACATTTCGTGCTGATGACTCACTTTCTCAAATTCAGCTTCTTTATTTCTTCCCAAGTAAAAGCTTCCCTCCTTTTTAATGACTTAATGACCTCCAAGCTCCAGCAGAAGGACGTGACCCCTCAAGACACAGTGTGTGGGCTCACCCAAGGCCCAGCAGACAGCTCAGTCAGCAGACACACTTCTCCCTTTTTGACTCCCCAGGATCGAGAGTGACAAAGGCCCAGAGACAGAAACCTCCCCGCTGGGAGGGCTTGCCCCTTAGCCAAGCTGATCCCCTAAAAAACACCTGGGGCTTGCTGAGGCATTATTGCAAATGGAGTCATATCTGACCCCATTTGGCCACTTTTTCTGGAGAGCAGTTATCCCTCTCTGAACTCCTGTTGATAAGTCTGTAGCTTCTTGGAAGAATCTACAAGATGCTGATGCAGCACTCCCCACCACTGTGGGCTGGGACAATCACCTCTGCACCCTAGGGAGGCTGACCCATCCCCTATGACACAGCAGACGCTTCTCCTGCATCACTTCTGTCAAGCCTCATAGTACAGTGAAGGAGGGAAGAGAATTGTCTCCATCCTTCATGGGAGAAACGCAGGCAGCTCTTCAGAGGCAGAGCCAGGGTTCAAGTTCCCATGTAGGAAGGCTGCTCCCACACCTCTTGACTAGCCTGGGGAGCTGTCCCAAAGGCCTGGATGGCTTCTTCCTAGGCCTTGTTCCAATATTCCCAAGCTTGCCGAGGCCTTTGTTCTCACAGACAGCATCCTTCTGGGCTCCCCCTCACTTGGGATGGAGTGGGGGCTGAACAGCATCTGAAGAGTGTGATCTGGCAGCTCTGCTGACCCTTCTGTCCTGAAGGGCAGGGGCTGGGAGTTTGGCTAGCCTCCAGCAGCACGGGCTCAGGGCACAGAAAGGCGGCGGCCAGTGGTGTGATGGTGAAGGGATGGGAGGAGGGAGCCATCCCTGAAGAATGGCAATAGGGAGGCAGAAGGTGGGGCTCAGATGACCTACTCTAAGCAATGCCAAAGAATGCTCAAACTACCGCACAATTGCACTCATCTCACACGCTAAAATAATGTTCAAAATTCTCCAAGCCAGGCTTCAGCAATACGTGAACCATGAATTTCCAGATGTTCAAGCTGGTTTTAGAAAAGGCAGAGGAACCAGAGATCAAATTGACAACATCTGCTGGATCATGGAAAAAGCAAGAGAGTTCCAGAAAAATATCTATTTCTGCCTTATTGACTATGTCAGAGCCTTTGACTGTGTGGATCACAATAAACTATGGAAAATTCTTCAAGAGATGGGAATACCAGACCACCTGACCTGCCTCTTGAGAAACCTGTATGCAGGTCAGGAAGCAACAGTTAGAACTGGACGTGGAACAACAGACTGGTTCCAAATAGGAAAAGGATCATGTCAAGGCTGGATATTGTCACCCTGCTTATTTAACCTCTATGCAGAGTACATCATGAGAAACGCTGGACTGGAAGAAGCACAAGCTGGAATCAAGATTGCC
>NW_011477125.1:28559-29443 GCF_000754665.1 Bison bison bison | reverse complement strand
TTGGGTAAACTCCGGGAGTTGGTGATGGACAGGGAGGCCTGGCATGCTGTGATTCATAGGGTCACAAAGAGTCAGACACGACTGAGCGACTGAACTGAATTCAACTGGAGGAAGCAGACTATGGAGCTTGGAAAGAAATTGGCTATAGAAGCAAAGTAAATGGGATATATGAGATGACCCTGAGATGACTCATAGTTTTCTGACTCAGACCTTGGGGTGCTGGTGGTGCCATTTTGTAAGAAAGGGAACGCAGAGGGAGCAGTATTAGGAGGTAAAGATGGAGTTTTGTAAAGTTTGTAAAGTTCAATGTGCCAATAGGGCACCCAGATGGAGGAGCCCATTAGACAGTTGGGTATTCAAGACGGGGGCTGCAGGCAGAGGGGTCTAGGCAGGAGATGTCTATTTGGAAGTCACTGACTTCTAGATGTGTCCTGTCCAATATAGTGGCTACTAGCCACATGGACATGTAAACAAATTTTAATGGTCAAAAGCTGAGCACAGACCTTCTGTGTGGGATGATGAAAAGCTTTTGGAACAGATAGTGGTGATGGTTGCACAACACTGGGAATGTAATTAATATTGAAATGTATGCAAACAGAGGCTAAAATGCCAAATTATATATGTGTGTGTGTGTGTGTGTGTGTGTATATACATACTTCCCTGGTGGCTCAGACGGTAAAACGTCTGCCTGCAATGTGGGAGACCTGGGTTCAATCCCTCGGTCGGG
The DNA here is from genome assembly GCF_000754665.1 of Bison bison bison. Classification (NCBI taxonomy): domain Eukaryota; kingdom Metazoa; phylum Chordata; class Mammalia; order Artiodactyla; family Bovidae; genus Bison; species Bison bison. The sequence goes on along the minus strand of NW_011477125.1, from coordinate 28,716 downwards.
AAAATTCCCTGGAGAAGGGAACGGCAACCCACTCCAGTACTCTTGCCTAGAAAATCCCATGGATGGAGTAGCTTGGTGGAGGCTACTGTCCATGGGGTCGAAAAGAGTCGGGCACAACTGAGCAACTTCACTTCACTTCCCCACAACTTTAAAATAG
>NW_011477125.1:28108-28459 GCF_000754665.1 Bison bison bison | reverse complement strand
AGTGGTCAGGTATGGATGTGAGAGTTGGACTGTGAAGAAAGCTGAGCGCTGAGAATTGATGCTTTTGAACTGTGGTGTTGGAGAAGAGTCTTGAGAGTCCCTTGGACTGCAAGGAGATCCAACCAGTCCATCCTAAAGGAGATCAGTCCTGGGTGTTCATTGGAAGGACTGATGCTGAAGCTGAAACTCCTATATTATGGCCCCCTAATGCAAAGAGTTGACTCATTGGAAAAGACCCTGATGCTGGGACAGATTGGGGGCAAGAGGAGAAGGGGACGACAGAGGTTGCAATGGCTGGATGGCATCACCGACTCGACGGACGTGAGTTTGGGTAAACTCCGGGAGTTGGTG
>NW_011477125.1:27730-28008 GCF_000754665.1 Bison bison bison | reverse complement strand
AAGGAAAGCAGGCGGGACAGCCCTGGGAGGAGCTCAACCTTTGAAGGTCAGGCAGGAGATGGTGATGGGGACTTGGACAAGTGCTGATGGAGAGCTCTGTAGAGTGCTAAGGGAGCCTAAGAGACAACAGTCAACCACATGCCAGAAGATATGACTGACCTGCTGTTTCCTCTAATAGTCCATGCTTTCCTACCCCCAGGCCTTTCTCCATGAAATCCCTTCTGCTGAGAACACTCATTGCCACCCCACCCCTGTCCAAATGTTGATGGCCTCACATT
>NW_011477125.1:25834-27630 GCF_000754665.1 Bison bison bison | reverse complement strand
TTTTTTTTTTCAGATTGGGACATGCAGAAAGATTTTCATGAGGAAGTCAATCTGTACATTGGTATGTGGTGGAGCACTGTGTTCCAATCTGGGGGTGCCAGCCTCTGGAACCCAGGAGAGAAGACCTGCATAGTGGCCTTGGGGATGCTCAGAGAGAATAAAAGAGAGAGGGTTAGGCGATGAAACGTCCCGGGGGAGAGTTCTGCAGGCAGTGGTAGAGAAGCAAACACTGACTGGGAGGGCAGCATCCAGCCCAAGAAGGCTGCTGCCAGCTGCCTACCCCTGGGGGTGGGAGGGGCCAGGACAAGGATGCCCAGCTGCACTGTGTGTAGGTACATGCTGGCCTGTGCCTGGGGCTCAGCTCTGGGGAAGTCTGGCCAGCGGCCCTGCCCAGGCAGCCCTGATCCAGGTGGGGTTTCTTTGTAGAGCTGTGCTGAGCACAGAGGTGGGCTGGTCCTGCGGGTTGCCCTTGCTACTCTAAGATGCAGCCTGCACTCTCTGGGAGAGGCCTCACTGAGCCAGCAGGCATTCAGCTACTTGCCCAGTGGGCTCAGTGTAGACCTGGACTGAGCCTCCAGCTGGTGCCCTGGTTCAAGTGGAATCAGCCAGCGCCCCCTGGCAGCACCTCCTCTGCTCTGCCAACCCAGGCTGTGCATCCAGGAGAGGGGCACGTATGGGTCCGCCAGATGCTGCCAGCATCTCTGCTTCCCTCACTTTTAAACTGCAGTCCCTTAAGGAGTGCCAAGCTGTGTGGACACAGGCTGAGTGTCCACAAAGATCCCTGGTTGAGTTCAGTGCAACCAGTTTTCCCTTGCACTGGCTAGTTCTGTGTTGATTCAAGTAGAGACAGTCCATGCTTGTCAGGAAGAGCCCGGGTTCCCCTATAACCATTTGGCAAGCCTTGCTCTCTGCCAATCCAGCTTGGAGCTGTGCATTCTCCATGTAGACACAGGCTGCAGGTCCTCCAACAGTCCTGGACCAGCCATGCACTGGATGCAAAATACAGAGCCGGATGAAGCACAAGCTCTGGGTGGAGACACGGCTGGGTCTGCACAGAACCAGACCTTGCTGTCCACGTAAAGATGCGGAAGCCCCAGAGGAGATGGTCTCTTCAGATGAAGCTGTATCTGTCCTGAACATGGTTATATCCACAGAGATCAAGGCTCTGTCTACCCAGAAGGAGGTTGAATCTGCAGAGAACTAGCCATCTAGGAACGAACATTTCCTAGAATTTTTACTGGTATTGAATTGAATCTATAACTCAATTTGGAGAGAATTGACATTTTAGCATATTAAATGGTCTTCCCAGTGGTCACATACAGTTGTGAGAGTTGGACCTCAAAGAAGGCAGAGCACCAAAGAATTGATACCTTTGAACTGTGGTGCTGGAGAAGACTCCTGAAAGTCCTTGGACTGCAAGAAGATCAAACCAGTCAATCTTAAGGGAGATCAATCCTGAATATTCACTGGAAAGACTGATGATGAAGCTGAAACTCCAGTATTTAGGTTATCTGATGTAAACAGATAACTCATTGGAAAAGTCCCTGAAGCTGGGAAAGATTGAGGGTAGAAGGAGAAGAGGTCATCAGAGGATGAGATAGCTAGATGGCATCACTGATGCAATAAACATGAACTTAGGCAAACTCCGGGAGATGGTGAGGGACAGGGAGGCCTGGTGTGCTGCAGTCCATGGGGTCACAAAGAGTTGGACGTGACTGGACGACTGACCAAAAAAAAAAAAATTCATATTTTTTACTGTGGAAGTCTCTCACATGTTTTCACAGGTTTGTCCCAAG
>NW_011477125.1:24182-25734 GCF_000754665.1 Bison bison bison | reverse complement strand
TGTCCCAAGTATTTCATGACTTTTGTGCTATTTCTTAAAGCAATTTTTAATTTTAATTTCAGATTGTTCATTGGTAATAAATAGGAATAAAACTGATTTTTATATATTGACCTTGTATCCTATAACTTTGCTAAACTTACATATTAGTTTCAGTAGCTTTTTTGTAGATTCCATCAGATTTTCTAGATAGACAATTTACTGGTTGTGAATGGGCAGTCATATTGCTTGTGATCGTAGACAGTTTTGCTTCTTCCTGTCCAGTCTCTATTGCCTTCTCTCTCTTCCTACTCTCTCTCTCTTCTTTCCTTGCTTTCTTTTTTTTAATCTTTTTTTTTTTATTGCCCTAACTATAACCCTTTTTAAAAATCCTAGGCCTTTTCTTAGGATAGACTTGAAATTTAAAACTTCATCTATTTTTTATGTGGCCTGCATGGTATGGAAAGAGTTCAAAGAGGCGTAAAACCAGGGCTCTGGCCCTACTTCAGCTGCTGACTCACACAGGGATCCTCTTCCTTCTCTGCCTCAGTCACTGCCTTAGTTTCTTCATCTCTAAAATGGGGATCATATTTTTAACAGTCAGGAAATGACTTTGAAAACATCCTAAGTGCTGTGAAAAGGGTTGCCCAATTCTGAGCAGCAATATGGTCCCAATATCAGAACCCTCATGTTTGCCCTTCTGTAGCAGTAGCGGCTTATCCGTTTGTTTGTTCAGACCCTGAGGTGGTGAATGGGCAAAAAGAAGATGTGGCGAGGCAGGAGAGAAGATAATAAGCCCTTCCTTTTTCTAAAGATCTCTAAGAAGCTCTTCAAAGGATAGTGTGTGTTGTTAAGTTACTTCAGTCATGTCTGATTCTTTGTGACCCCCATGGACTGTAGCCTATCAGTCTCCTCTGTCCATGGGATTCTCTAGGCAAGAATACTGGAGTGGGTTGCCATTTCCTTCTCCAGGGGATCTTCCTGACTCAGGGATTGAACTCAGGTCTCTTACATCTCCTGCACTGGCTGGTGGGTTCTTTACCACTAGCACCACCTGGGAAGCCCCAAAGGGCAGAGAACACAGCATTATCCCCAGCTCTCCCAGTACTGCTGGGTGCTGAGCCTGGGGACTTCTTTCTTCCTGGGTCTACTGAGGAGTGAGATACCACTTTGGATGAGCTGCCTACAGCCTCAAGAAACTTAGAAGTTGGATAAAGGGGACCAGAGGCAGAGTGAGGAAGAATTGGCCACATCTGTCGACTGTCATAAACACAGCAGCTGTATAACTGACTCACTCTGCGTCCCATGGAGCTAAGAACTAGTGCTTATTAGCAATCCCTCAGCAGGAACAGAAGACATGTTTGTTTCTTATGCTACTGTGTCTGAAAATTGCGGGAAACTACAAGCATTTTCTGATGCTGAATAAATGGATGAGCAGAAGGCTAAAAGGTAGACTAACAACAGTAAGATGATGGACTAGGAAGCCCTCCACCCTCCTTCCCCTCACAAACACACCAATTCAGCAACTGTTCAGGGGCACATTCCATTTGTAAGAAATCCAGAAACCAAATAAAAT
>NW_011477125.1:21345-24056 GCF_000754665.1 Bison bison bison | reverse complement strand
AATATAATACAAGACTCACCAAGAAAAGACATATATGCTGAGAACTATAAAATATTGATAAAGGAAACTGAAAATCATTCAAAGAATGGAAATAGACCCCATGCTTTGGGATTGGAAGAATATTGTTTGCATGGCCATGCTACTCAAAGCAATCTATAGCTTTAATGTAATCCCTGTCAAATTACCCATGACATTTTTCACAGTACTAGAACAAATAATCCTAAAATTTATATGGAACCACAAAAGACCCATAACTGCCACAGCAATAGTGAGTAAAAAGAACAAACCTGGAGGCATAACCCTCCCAGACTTCAGGCAATACTACAAAGCTACAGTAATAAAAACTGCGTGCTATTGGCACAAAAACAGACACATAGATCAATGAAACAGAATAGAGAACCCGGAAATAAACTCACACACCTATGAAGAAATAATCTTTGACAAAGGAGACAAGAATATACAATGGGAAAAAGACAGTCTCTTCAGCAAATGATGTTGAGAAAGCTGGACAACTGCATGTATAAATAAATAATAGTGCATAATTATTAGTAATACATAATTATCAATAATTTAATAAAATCAACAAATCAATGAAGTTAGAATACTCCCTCTCACCATACACAAAAACAAACTCAAAATGGCTCAAAGAGTTAAACATAAGACATGATACCATAAAACTCCTAGAAGAGAACATATGCAAAACATTCTCTGACATTAATTGTACCAATGTTTTCTTTGAGTCTCCAAAAGCAAAATAAAAGCAAATAAAATAAAAGCAAAAATAAACAAATGGAACCCAAACTTATTAGCTTTTGCACGTCAAAGGAAGCCATAAACAAAATGGAAAGACAACTTACAGACTGGGAAACAAACACAAAATTGTAAATCAGCTATATTTCAGTTAAAAAACAGACTCAGCAATACCAGTGGGGAGATTTTGGACACTCTTGCCAGAGTCCCTGACCCCACCGCAGTGCGCTGATCAGAAAGCATCTGGGGGGGAAAGCACTGAGTAAGGCAGGAAGATGGAGCAGCTGGAAAAGCCCAAGTTGTGGGCTGGCCTCAGGCACATGACTCTGACATTTCCAGGCCTCCAGTGGCACAAATGGGTACTTGGGGCAATGAATCCTGCAGATTTCAAAGATTGGGGTGTATACAGTGCAGAGACACTTTAGTTATTCCAAGGTCATTTAGCTGGTGACCTAATAGAATCAGAAAGTCATCAGCCTCAGAAAGGCCTCTAAAGAGCTGTCATTGTCCTGTCTCCTGTACTTCCTTCACCAGAGAGCTCTGCAAATTTTGCACATGGTCTGTGGCTTTTCCATTCACATGTCTAACAAGGTCTGCTGCTAAGTCCCTCATCCTGTAGCACATAGAAGCAGCAAATAGGACCAGAGCTACTAGAAATGAGACTGACAGACATCAGAAATGGCATCTGACAGTGAGGGAGGAGGCAGCAATATTGTACAAAGCAGATTCTAAAGAAGAGGTTCAGCCACTTGGGATCATTTATCATAGGAACAAAGAGTATGATGATGCTAGATAAATGAGGTGTTACTGGACTTCCTTTGCCAACTGTGATTTTCCAAGTTACCTCTTGAAACAACTAAGCTTATCTTTCTGGACCTAAGCACTTTGTTCAAGATGAGTATTAGGGTTTAAGGAGCAGAAATCATTTGCCATCATATGTACAGGGAGATTATGCTACTGATCTAATATTAGAAGGACTATGAACTCCAGTGTTTTGACTGAAGTGAGGTTAGGTGAATGCTTCACATTCTTTAATCCAGCCCCACTTTTAAATTACAGCGTTTAATGGGGGAGCCAAATGGCCTCAGCTAGAGCTGTGAATCAGAAGGTGAGCCATGCATTTCCTTGCCTCAATCAGGAGCACAGCTTACCACTAGGCCCATAGCCTAGTGCACTCAGTTGAGTACTGTCCCCCCGCCCTCTCCAGCACCGCAAAATACATGCCTATCCCAAACTGGTGAATGTTGCCTTATTTGGAAATGGAGGCTTTGTAAATGTAATTCTTTAAATTAAGATGAGGTCACACCAGATTAGAGTAGGCCCTACTCCAATAACTAGCATCCATCTAAGAAGGAAATGTGAAATGCCAGGCTGGATGAAGCACATCATGTGAAATGCCAGGCTGGATCAAGCACAAGCTGGAATCAAGATTGCTGGGAGAAATATCAATAACCTCAGATACGCACATGTCACCACCCTTATGGCAGAAAGTGAAGAAGATCTGAAGAGCCTCTTGATGAAAGTGAAAGAAGAGAGTGAAAAAGTTGGCATAAAACTCAACATTCAGAAAAGTAAGATCATGGCATCTGGTCCCATCACTTCATGGCAAATAGATGGCAAAACAATGGAAACAGTGACAGAGTTTATTTTTGGGGGGCTCCAAAATCACTGCAGATGGCGACTGCAATCATGAAATTAAAGATGCTTGCCCCTTGGAAGAAAAGCTATGACCAACCTAGACGGCATTTTAAAAAGCAGGGACATTACTTTGCCAACAAAGGTCCGTCTAGTCAAAGCTATAGTTTTTCCAGTAGTCATGTATGGATGTCAGAGGTGGACTATAAAGAAAACTGAGCACTGAAAAAATGATGCTTTTGAACTGTGGTGTTGGAGAAGACTCTTGAGAGTCCCTTGAACTGCAAGGAGATCCAACCAGTTCATCCTAAAGGAGATCAGTCCTG
>NW_011477125.1:20505-21245 GCF_000754665.1 Bison bison bison | reverse complement strand
CAGACAGAGACAACCAGGTGTTCTGCTTCTATGGGGTAATGAGAAGAATCTGGAATTTACTGCTTGAAATCAGATCCTAGTGTGGCACTTCTCCATTCATGAAAGAGCCACCCACTAACTGGGGCTATAGTTCACACCAAGCTGCAAACCTAGTGATGCAGGATGAACCAAACACAAGCTGACAGCCAGGACCTGGCTCAGGATGTCTGTAAATCTAGTAGCATTCCCCAAATCACAGAGGGATGGAGGCCTTGAGCAACCAACTTACAACATGATTCTTGACTGGGGACTCTAGGATGCTAGTTGGACACATTAGCAAGACTGCTAAACAGGAGGGGATGTGGGCACAGAAAAGATGAAAATGCACTACTACATGAGATGAACCAAAATTTCAAAACACATCACAAGGGACTTCCCTGGCAGTCCAGTGGTTGACATATTGCAGGGAGTGCAAGTTCAATCCCTAGTCAGGGAACTAAGATCCCACATGGGGCACAGCATGGTCAAAAAAATAAAAACACATCATGAACACTAATGCAAGGTGTGTCAGTTTAAAAAAATCAACACTAATGAGATGAATTTTCTACCAATAAAATGAAAATAATACTGCAATCTGAAAATGATTTAGTAAAAGATATGTTTAGGATCTTCAAAGAAATAACATCTATTTTTTTAAAAACTAAGAAATTCTGGACCAAACTAGACATAAATAAAAGAAGAACAAGTAGACATGAAAAAAA
>NW_011477125.1:20101-20405 GCF_000754665.1 Bison bison bison | reverse complement strand
GAGAGAAGAAATGTCTGTTGTTTTAAACCCCCTCACTTGTGGCATTATGCTACAGCAGCCATAGGCAGCTACTACAGTCTGCATTTTTAAAAAATCAGTGCAAGGTTCAAACAACACTACTGAAAGACTCCTGAGACCTAAACCAACCTGGACCACTAGCTACCATGGGTTTTAAGTTTACATTTTGAGACATTACTACCAAAACACGGCAACTATATACTATAAAGAGACAATTTAAAAGGCATAGCAGTACTAAAAAAAATAAACTGCATATCTCAGTGGACCAAAAATGGAGTATAAACAC
>NW_011477125.1:18041-19159 GCF_000754665.1 Bison bison bison | reverse complement strand
CATGCAAGAATACTGGAGTGGGTTGCCATTTCCTTCTCCAGGGGATCTTCCCAACCCAGGAATCAAACCAGGGTCTCTTGCATTGCAGGCAGATTCTTTACCGACTGAGCTATGAGGGAAGCTTGTCGATTTACACACACAGGCAGACCCTCAGTGTCGTATCCCTTACCCTGCCCTTTCTTCTCTACTCATTCTCCCTCAACTCCCTGTCCTGTGTGCAGTCCTCAGAATCCCATTCTTTACCACACGAGCACCTCCCGCTTTCAGCATCTATGTGTAGTCCCTGCCGACAAACAGGGGTTCTACAGGTCCTATGATACAGTGACTAATTCCACAAGTTCCCTTTTGTGTATTCATTCATACGCATTTGAAAGACCAGTAGTTCTCAAAGTCCATTGGGTCACAAAGAGTTGGACACGACAGAGCAACTGAACCGAACTGAACTGACCAGTGGCATCACCATTACCTAGAAACTTGTAAGAAATGCAAAATTTTGCCCTCCGTCCTAGACTTACTGAGTCAGAATCTCTGGGGTGGCACCCAGAAGTTTGTATTGTAACAAGCCCTTGGATGATTCTGATGCATGCTCACATTTGAGACCTGCCCTCACAGACATTTGTGTAAGAAGTGCTTACAACATGTCAGGCACCACACTCAATGCTGGTCATACTCTCTTGGTGTTACAGCTGTTTTTTGAAAGCCTCCATGGGACCATGTAGGAGATTCAGGGACTCCCAGAGTGGTGATCAGTATGGCATGAACTAAGCAAAGGGAACTGAATTTAACTGAACAGAAGCAAAGGAAAAGAAAGAGCAACATATATGTGACTGACAGGGCTGAAACAAAGAGTCAGTCAGTCAGTCCAGTTGCTCAGCCATGTCCGACTTCTTTGCTACCCCATAGATGGCAGCATGACAGGCTTCCCTGTTCATCGCCAACTCCCAGAGCTTGCTCAAATTCATGTCCATCTAGTCGATGATACCATCCAACTATCTCATCCTCTGTTGTCCCCTCTCCTCCTGACTTCAGTCTTTCCCAGCTTCAGGGTCTTTCCCAATGAGTCAGTTCTTCACATCAGGTGGCCAAAGTATTGGAGTTTGAGCTTCAGCATCAGTCCT
>NW_011477125.1:17264-17678 GCF_000754665.1 Bison bison bison | reverse complement strand
CCATACATGAGTACTGGAAAAATCATAGCCTTGACTAGACGGACCTTTGTTATCAAAGTAATGTCTCTGCATTTTAATGTGCTCTCTAGGTTGGTCAAAGCTTTCCTTTCAATGAGTAAGCATCTTTTAATTTCATGGCTGCAGTCACCATCTGAAGTGATTTTGGAGCCCCCAAAAGTGAAATCAGCCACTGTTTCCCCATCTATTTCCCATGAAGTGATGGGACCAGATGCCATGATCTTCATTTTCTGAATGTTGAGCTTTAAGCCAACTTTTTCACTCTCCTCTTTCACTTTCATCTAGAGGCTTTTTAATTCCTCTTCACTTTCTGCCATAAGGGTGGTGTCATCTGCATATCTGAAGTTACTGATATTTCTCCCGGCAATCTTGATTCCAGCTTGTTCTTCGTCCAGC
>NW_011477125.1:16118-17164 GCF_000754665.1 Bison bison bison | reverse complement strand
AAATGGCAACCCACTCCAGTGTTCTTGCCTGGAGAATCCCAGGGATGTGAAGCCTGGTTGGCTGCCGTCTATGGGGTCACACAGAGTCGGACACGACTGAAGCGATGCAGCAGCAGCAGCAGCAGGTAGGTTGATCATAGCTTTTCTTCCAAGGAGCAAGCGTCTTTTAATTTCATGATTGCAGTCACCATCTGCAGTGATTTTGGAGCCCAAAAGAATAAAGTATGTCACTGAAGCAAAGAGTATAAGAGAGGAAAGAGAAGGACTATTAATGGTACTTGTCCAGAGCCGGGTAACAGATGTAATGGTTGTAGACTGTCTAAGATCAATAAACAGAGTCCTACAGGGGCTGGAAATCTTCTCAGATAAATACTTTTAGCCCCTGAAGCCTGGTGCTGGAGAGGTAATGGAAGAGGCAGAGAGGGTGTTATACATTTGCTGATACCAAGTGAAGTTGAACTGTGTCAGGACTATATCCATGCTGAGTAATTCCTCTTGACAAACAGTAGTTCAGCAATGGACCAATGCAGAAGGCATTTGTTGAGCTTCTCTCTGAGGATGCAGAAATGAAGTGTCCATGGTCCCTTCCCATCAACAGCTCCTGGTTACATGGGGGCAGACACAGAACCAGTGCCTATGGTGCAATGCAGCCACACACTCCAAGAGAAAGTCGTGGGGGCCCCAGGGGAAGGCTTTTGAGATATTTGAAGGATGGCTGAGAATCACCAGGCAGAAAAGAGCTTGCCAAGCAGAGGGGACAGCTTGTGTGACAATATATATAGGAGGGGGGTGAAAGGAAAAAAACAAAAGGTTTGGGATGGCTGATGTGTGAAAGTAGGTATCAGTGAACATCAAGAGAAAAGGCAGGAGGCAGGTGGGATTGTAATGGGTTGTGGCATTGGGTTTCATCCTGTAGCGGGGGGAGTCACTAAATACTAAAGAGCAGAGAGGCGATGTGGCAGACTTACTGGGTTACCAAGATCATGTTGAGGACTGCAGAGACAGTGGCCCTGAGATTGGAGGCAGGGAGGCCAGGAAGCTCATGG
>NW_011477125.1:14853-16018 GCF_000754665.1 Bison bison bison | reverse complement strand
AGACAAGGGACATCATGCAAGAGAAATTGACTTCTTTCTCCTTGTGTGATGTACTACTTTCCTGTAACAAATCATCACCAACCAAGTGACTTAAAACAACATGAATGCATTATCTTACAGTTATGGAGGGCAGAAGCTTGAAATGAGTTGGTGGTGCTGTCTTCCTTATGGAGGTTCTAGGGGAGAATCCAATTATTTGCCTTTTCCAATTTCTAGAGGCCCCACAACATGGGACTTGACTCATGGCCCCACATCATTCTTACCTCCGCTTCTTTCGTCACAGTACTTTCTTTGACTCTGACCCTCCTGCATCCCTCTTATAAGGACCCTTGGATGATTAGGGTCAATCCAGAAAATCCGGGATGATCTCCCCATCTCAAGATCCTTAAGTCAATCACATTTGCAAAGTCCCTTTTGCCATCCCAGGTAACGTATTCACAGGTCCTGACGATTAGGACGTGGACAACAGTGGGAGGCCATTACTTAACCAACCACATATGAGAAGGATTCTTATGTTTTCATGAATAAATAATGAAAAGACAATGGTCCACTCTGCTGGGGGGCTTGCTATCTGCTGTCCATTTTCACATTTCATTCTCACAGGGACTCTAAGAGGCTGTGTTCTATTCTTATCCTTCCAGTTGCCAAAACAACCCAACTAGCACGTGTCAGGTTGAGGGAGTTCCTATTCTTGGGGCTCTACGTTCCGCCTCCAACAGTTCATTTCAGTCACTCAGTCGTGTCCAACTCTTTGTGACCCCATGAACTACAGCATTCCAGGCCTCCCTGTCCACCACCAACTCCCGGAGTTTACCCAAACTCATGTCCATCAAGTCGGTGATGCCATTCAACCATCTCATCCTCTGTCATCCCCTCTCCTCCTGCCCTCAATCTTTCCCAGCATCAGGGTCTTTTCAAATGAGTCAGCTCTTCACATGAGGTGGCCAAAGTATTGGAGTTTGAGCTTCAACATCAGTCCTTCCAATGAACACCCAGGACTGATGTCCTTTAGGATGGACTGGTTGGATCTCCTTGCAGTCCAAGGGGCTCACAAGAGTCTTCTCCAACACCACAGTTCAAAAGCATCAATTCTTTGGCACTCAGCTTTCTTTATAGTCAACTCTCACATCCATACATGAGTACTGGAAAAATCATAGCCTTGACT
>NW_011477125.1:12713-13540 GCF_000754665.1 Bison bison bison | reverse complement strand
GCTTTTCACTTCTCTTCTTTTCACAGCTATTTGTAAGGCCTCCTCAGACAGTCATTTTGCTTTTTTGCATTTCTTTTTCTTAGGGATGATCTTGATCCCCGTCTCCTGTACAATGCCTCCATATCTGGTCCTAAACAACCAACCACTGTGGTTACAAAGCTTCGTGCTAATGTTTCATCTTCTACTTTTCTATTTTTGAAAATAGCTTTATCTTTTTTGCAGAAAAAAAAGATACATGCCATTTAAAAACAGCAAACAATACTGAAAGTACAAAAAATAAAAAATAAAAATCACACCCAGATCTCATTTTCCAAGGATAGTTATTCTTAACATTTGGTATACATACTCCAGACTGCTGTGTATGCATCATAGATATTGTTCTAGAAAGCACTTTATCTCCATTCTACATCATGAATATCTTCCTATATCAATACTTGTAAAGTCCTCAAAATAGGCTTGTTGGGTCAAAGGCTGTGCACATGATACTGCTGATATACATTGCCCAATAGCCCTCAAAAATGCATGAATTTATACTACCAGAAGTGCAAGAAATTCATCAGTTTAGTCAAGACTTTAAACTTTTGGCAATTTGATAGGTGAAAAATAAGATATTTTCTTGGCACTGCTTTGATTATTGGTGATAATATCCTTCCACATATTTATTGACCATCTGTACTTAATCTCTTGGGGAATGGTGTTTTCTGGGCCTTTGCCTGTTTTTCTTTGGGATGTTTGTTCTCTGCCTTATGGATTTCTAAGAGCTTTTTGTAGGAAGGACTTTAAATCCTGTGCCATATCTATTCGAAATATTTTTGTCGCATTGAGAT
>NW_011477125.1:12187-12391 GCF_000754665.1 Bison bison bison | reverse complement strand
AAATATGATAAATTATAAATATTACATATTGTTTATGGCATTTTTCCCCTAAAAGATTTTTATTTATATGTAGTCAAATTGGTAACCTTTTTCTATATGACTTCAAGGTGTTTTTTTAAGCTTTTTATTTTGTATTGGAGTATCAGTTCATATCAGTTCAGTCACTCAGTCATGTCTGACTCTTTGCGACCCTATGGACTGCAA
>NW_011477125.1:10817-11598 GCF_000754665.1 Bison bison bison | reverse complement strand
ATGTAGCCATTTTGAAATGGCCATCAGCCACTTGTGGAATAATGTGGCCTTTCAACACTGATTTGAAATATCAACTTCATCATATACTAAATTTGCATATATATTTGGGTATATATGGGGACATTATGCTTTAATCAATTGATCTGTTGGGTGTTTTCTCTGTGTAAGAACTTTACAATATGCTTCTCTATCCAACATGGAGAATTTGTCCTCATTGCCTTTCTTTCTGAATATTCTTGCCATGTACTTTTTCTTCTAGATGATCTTTTGAATAACTTTATCCAGTTTCAAGAATGCTTCTAGAAGTTTTGAGATTTTATTGAATGTATAGATCAATTTTTAACAATTGATGTATTTTCAAGATTGAATCTTCATATCTAAAAACAAGGCATGTTTCTCTATATACCAGGCCTCCCTTTATGCCCCCTAATGGAGCTTTGTATTTCCTATTTTTGTTGGGAAAGATTGAAGGTAAAAAGAGAAGAGGGTGGCAGAGGCTGAAATGATTAGATAGTGTCACCAACTCAATGAACATGAACTTGAGCAAACTCCAGGAGATAGTGAAGTTCAGGCAAGCCTGGCATGCTGCATTCCATGGAGTCACAAAGAGTCGGACATGACTTAGCAACTGAACAACAGCAACAAGTTTCCCAAGGTCTGTAAGACTACCCAATAAAATGCTGCAGGCCCTTGACTGAGGTGTATTCCTAGGTGCCCACCCCATGCTCACCTGCTGCCATCCACCATCAGCAGATACACCAAACTGCTTTTGATTCACTGT
>NW_011477125.1:10139-10717 GCF_000754665.1 Bison bison bison | reverse complement strand
CTCTGAAAATGAAGTGAAGTTGCTCAGTCATGTGTGACTCTTTGCAACCCCATAGACTGTACTCTACCATAGACTGTAGCCTACAGCCTTCTCCGTCTATGGGATTTTCCAGGCAAGAGTACCGGAATGGGTTGCCATTTCCTTCTCCAAGGGATCTTCCCAACCCAGGGATTAAACCTGGGTCTCCCAAATTGCAGGCAGATGCTTTACCCTTTGAGACACCAGGGAAGCTCCAATGGGTGCTCTGTCTGTGTGCAAAGCACACATTTGACCAGTTCACTCTGTGGAAAGTGATGGCTTCTGTTACCCACCTAGTGGAGAACTGTCCCTTGCATCTTTCATTCACCTCCTCAGGACCAGACCAAGCCTCTCCAGGGCAAAGTGAATCAAGCAGCAAGCCTTCAAGGGCTCAGGACAGTGACTATTCCGTGGTCATTGGTCCATGACTAAAATCCAAGAAGCCGGAGCTAGTACAACCTCATCATTCTTCAGATGGGGAAACTGAGGCCCAGTTCAGTTCAGTTCAGTTGCTCAGTAGTGTCCGACTCTTTGCGACCCCATGAATCGCAGCACACCAG
>NW_011477125.1:8063-8803 GCF_000754665.1 Bison bison bison | reverse complement strand
TAAATAAGCAGAGTGACAATATACAGCCTTGACATACTCCTTTTCAGGAAGGTCATATCTCCAATCACCAGCAGGGTTGAATCTAAGTCTTTTGATCCCCTGCACCCTCCACCCCACCAGCCTTCCCCAGCATCCCTCTCTCAAAATCGCCTTGACAAAAACTCAGGTTGCAACTAACAGCCCCATTAGTGGTACAAACGTGGCAGTTAAGGGGGGGCTGACAGGAGGGTGTCAGCTTATTACAGTGGGGCTCAGAGCCAACGGGTGCAGGCCTCGGAGGCCTGGATGCCCACACCAATGGTAGCAGAGGCAGACTTACCCTGGGAGTCCTGCATCATCAGAAGGGACTCCAGTAGGAGAGTATGTTTCTATCCTTTGAGAAGAGAAGGGGCTGTGTAGGTGTGGCCATGGGGAGCTACCGTGTTGAAAAGTGCCTCTCAAGTCTGCACCCCTGGGCCCCTTCCAGAACTGGGGGACAGAAGTTTTCTGGGTCTGGAGCTAAAACATGGCTCTAGCAGGAAAGCTTAGTACGAACTTCCTTGCTCTTCTAAAGCTCAAGCAACCTGTGCACAGGGAGCAGCTGAGCTAAGATGAAGACTCCTCAGGCCCCAAGCAGACTGTGCTGCCATGATCTTGCCATATCCTGATATTAGGGGCCCCTTGCTCCCATGGTCCCAAGGCAGGACCAAGCCACAGTGGTGGCTCCTGAGCTGCACACAGAGTGTGAGAGCCAAGAGGAC
>NW_011477125.1:7633-7823 GCF_000754665.1 Bison bison bison | reverse complement strand
CTCACAACAGCCCCATGAAGATGGTACTATGATCATCTCCATTTTAGGGGTCAGAAAATGAAGCTTCTAGGAATTAACCAACTTGACCAAGGTATCACAGCTAATAAAAGCAGAGCTGAGATTTGAAAGACTAAAGCTAATAGTTCTGAAACGGTCTTAAATTGGTCTCAGACCCATTTGTACTCTTAAA
>NW_011477125.1:5840-7412 GCF_000754665.1 Bison bison bison | reverse complement strand
CCTTTAAAAAAAAAAAAAAGCAGTGTAACAGTGATTTAAATGTTGATTTACAATGAGGTAAATGAGGGCTTCCCTGATAGCTCAGTTGGTAATCGCCTGCAATGCAGGAGATCCCGGTTTGATTTCTGGTTCAGGAAGATCCTCTGGAGAAAGGATAGGCTACCTACTCCAGTATTGTTGGGCTTCCCTTATGGCTCAGCTGGTAAAGAATCCACCTGCAATGCGGGAGACCTGAGTTCAGTCCCTGGGTTGGGAAGATCCCCTGGAGAAGGGAAAGGCTACTCACTCCAGTATTCTGGCCTGGAGAGTTCCATGGACTATATAGTACATGGGTTCACAAAGAGTCAGACATGACTCAGTGACTTTCACTTCACTTACAATGAAGTAAATGAACAACATCAACAAAGTTTGTTGAGGACTCCAAAGAGCTTTTGTTTATGTGGCTTTTAGCTCATCATGTTAACCATACTCAAAATAAGATTGTTAAAGTATTTATTTATTAATAGGATATTACAATAATAAAGTGATTTCACATATAAATATAAATAATGGCATGAAAATAAGTGTATTTTTCCAAACAAAAAGGTGTATTGAAGAAATTTGCATTCCTTACATTTTTTTAAATTTCTCTAGTATCTAGCTTGATATAAGACAACTAGAGTCTCCCATGTCCTTTTCTATTCAGTTATTATGGTTGTTTCGGTTGAAATATATGAAGGAAATCTGTCCTCATAAAGATATGTAACTAGAAAAAGGAGGATTAAGGACTTCTCTGGCTTCCAGTGGTTAAGACTCCATGCTCCCAATGCAGGGGTCCCAGGTTCGATCCCAGGTCCAGGATCCCACATAGTATGTGGCGTGGCCAAAAAGAAAAAAGGAATATTTCAGTCGACATTTCATGTACTTGTGGACATTCTTCTTTGGTATGAGACAAAAACTCAGCCAGTGGTTGTTTCTTCCAGGTTAAGTGCAGTGTAGAGTGTGAAACCATATTAATGAAACTTCCACTGTTGACCCCACCGAGCCAAGTCTCTTATCCTCTGAATGGATCAGGAGCATCATGCACTGGTCACTGGAAAGTGGTAGTCCCTTGACTTGGACAGACCTTCCGTGTGTTGACACATTTCATTCTACATCAGAACATCACATTTGTTACTCTCACTACCCATCTCATTGGAAAAAGTCATTAAGTATTGGAAAGCTCTCAAGTTCAAAGTAGTGCCTTTTCAAAATTCTTAATGTTGCTTGAAATCTTAAATGTGAGCATTGGCAAAAATACTGTCAGTTGTTTTCCTTGAAGTGATGAGCTCACTTCGTTCATTTACAAGAAAATGTCTGCCAGATCTCCAAAACGGAATAACATTAGTTAGTCATTCTTTCAAGTAAATATGATGTTCTCTGAAAAATCAGCCAGTTCAGCTCACAACTCAGAATTGTCGCCAGAGTGCTCTGCCTTGACTCAAACTTGCACTTGAGTTTCTAGCAGAAAGTTTCTAAGTGTATTTCCCATTTTGTCACAAAGGATTTTTAAAATATGGGTACTCAAGGGTCAATATTTATAAAGTTAATTAT
>NW_011477125.1:5090-5740 GCF_000754665.1 Bison bison bison | reverse complement strand
CAAAGAGTTTTGATGTCATGCATCTCCTAAAAGGGTGTTAGGGGCCTCCATGGTTCCTCAGGTCTCACTCTGAGAACAGCTGCACGATGCTCTGCATATATCTGCTCATGCCACCTCCATTAATCATGACCTTGGATGGCTTCTGATTGTCTGCAGAATCAGGCCTGACCTCGACTCAGGATGACTGCACAGGACACAGTGTTCCAGCCAAGTGGGTCACTCGCCATTTTCCCAGATTGTCCTTCTATGCCCTGGCAAATGCTCTCCTCTCATAGAGAATACCTTCCTCGCCAACTCCTCACCAATACCTTCCTGACCATTGCCGTACTCTTACTTTTCAAGGTCCAGATAAATTACTGCCTCTTCCAGGAAGACCATCAAGGTTTTTAAGTGCAAACCATCCTGTTTTCCTCTGAGCTTCCTGAACCCACTCTCAGAACATCCTCTTTAGCACTTAGCCAACTGAGTGTTCTGCGAGGAAGTATTTCCTTGTCTGTGAGCTCCCCAAAGGCAGTCACCAAGTCTTTCTGTTTCCCCACAGTGTAGCCATGTTCATCCCAGGCGTGGGGGATGTTAGTTGAATTGCACTGGGTCATGTGGCCAGCACCCACAATCTCCAACTGGAAAATGCTGGGTGGCTACAGCTGTAC
>NW_011477125.1:4440-4990 GCF_000754665.1 Bison bison bison | reverse complement strand
ACAGCTGTACCTGCTCAAAGCTAATAGAGCATATTCTGACATTTGTGAGTCTCCATGGAATGCTTCCATTGGTATTGATATTTGTCCATGCTTCTTAAAAATGATCTTATTTCAGGGATAAGAAAAATGGGCAACACTTCCAAACCACTGCAACTCCAGGAATCACCACTCGTTGAGCTAGGAAAAATTCTTAAAGGAGAAAAAGCCCCCCAACTTCAGGCTTCACTAAAAATGCTATGTCTCTTGCCCCCCATTTTACAGATGCCCATGTGGGAAGGTTGTGTGCTGTGCCATAGGGAGGCCCTGATGCCCCCCTCCTGGTTTCCATCAATGGCTTGCAATCCAAACTGGTTCCTGCTAATGGCATCCATAGATCAGCCAATCCTCTGCACCCATGTGCCCAGTCCAACCTGGGCTGAAGGACTTTATCTCATTTAAGGGCTCATTTTGGAAGGTTGCAAGATCATAGTTGATGCCTGCGGAGATGCACTTGTTTGTTTCAAAGGCCGATTTAATTTTGATGCCTTTGGCCTTGATAGTTGTTTCTTGA
>NW_011477125.1:2784-4225 GCF_000754665.1 Bison bison bison | reverse complement strand
TGTTCTCAATTTAGCGGTTGCCAGCTCATGGCTCCATGCACCAATGCTTTGCTCGCCTGCTGTGCTCTAACTTTACTCAGTAATCATGTTGGCCTGCAGAGGCTGAAGCAGGGCTCAGTTGGAAGAGGGGACCTAGGCAGTGGAGACCAGGCAACTCTGAACTAGGGCCCAGAAAACACAGGGAAAGACATGGAGATGGGCAAGAAGAGTCAACTGCTCATCATGAATTGGTGTCACAAAGGAGGAGCCAGATAGACAATCAGGGCCCTGGGCCGTATCAACAGAGGCAAAGTATTCAGAGCAAGGGAGGTGAGTGTGCTGCTCCCCTCTGCGATTTAGTGTGTAAGGCATGGGCTCTAGAACAATGTGGTCTGATTAGACTTTTGACTCTACTGCTTATTATCTTTGTGACTTTGGGGAAATGACTTGACACCTCTGAGACACAGATGGCCTTTTTCATCTTTTCAATGATTGTGTGCATGCTCAGTCACTTCAGTCATGTCCGACTTTTTGCAACCCTATGGACTTCAGCCTGCCAGGCACCTCTGTCCATAGGATTCTGCAGGCAAAAAATACTAGAGTGGGTTGCGAAGCCCTCCAGGGCATCTTCCCGACCTAGAGATCAAACCCATTTCTCTTATGTCTCCTGCATTGGCAGGTGGGTTTTTGACCACTAGCTCCACCTGGGAAGCCTAGGCCTAGCAGGATTCAATGCGATACTAGGTTTCAAATGTCCGGCAGTATCTGATGTATACGGCTTGCCTTGGCTCTGCTCTGCTTTCACACAAACCAGATATTCTGGCTATTTCTTGGACCCATACTCAGAAGGACCTGACAAAGTGGAGCATATCTGGAGGAGAGAAGGCTGGGTGCCCACTGGGAGACAGGGCATCTCCTGATGTGGCTGGTAGCTTCTTTGAGGACAGGGATGGAGGTACCAGAAGTGACTGAGATGCAGCTTCCCATGCCATGGAGGGACTAAGACATCTCCAAAAGTCAGTCATACTAGTACTGGTTGCTTCAGAAGGAAGGAAGGTAGGTTTCTGCTGGTGGAGGCCTACCAGAGGGTGAGGCAGCCACAGGACAGAAGTGTTAGAGGATAGCAGGGTGTGGAGCAGCACCCAAGCCCAGGCCTCTGGGCTGTATGGAGCTTACCTCAGTCCTGTTTGTACCCTGGCTGCCACTCTGAAAGCTTTCTGCCCTGGTTTGGCTCACTGTGAGAGGAACATTCTTTCCTATGGACACTCGAGTCCCAGGCCAGCCAAGGGCATACCTGTTGGAATTGCGAAGGGGATGCCACCAGTGTATTCGCTCTTGACAACCTGAGTTCTCTGGATCCTGGAGCTGCCCTCCACCCAGCTGATCACAGCCCTCCCAGAAGCAGTGGTCCCCATGGCCTCCTGAGCAGCCATGGCCTTTGGAGCCTAGAGAAGCCCCTGAG
>NW_011477125.1:0-2643 GCF_000754665.1 Bison bison bison | reverse complement strand
GCCCCTTGCAGGTGCCCATGCTGTGTGAAAGAGTTGGTCCTGGCCCTGAGAGCAGCAGGCTTATCCAGGCCATAGGAGCCTAGGGCTCAGGGTAGCAAGTCCCTGCTCTGCCCCTCACTTACCAGGGGACCTGAGGCCTCAGCTACTTCACTTCTGAGAAGGTGGCAGCTGGTCTCATCAATGGTCCC
The DNA here is from genome assembly GCF_000754665.1 of Bison bison bison. NCBI lineage: Eukaryota > Metazoa > Chordata > Mammalia > Artiodactyla > Bovidae > Bison > Bison bison. The sequence goes on along the minus strand of NW_011477125.1, from coordinate 2,455 downwards.
TCTGCCCTGACAACCAGACTCCTAGGAAGTCAGTGAGCTGTGATCCATTGGTGGGGATGGATGGAGTGGGGTGAATGGTGGCCCACAAAGAGATCTAGTCAAGCCCTAGTGTCCGGATCCTGTGAACAGGACCTTACTTGGAAAAAGGTCTTTTCAGATGTGGCGAAATTCATGATCTCGAGATAGGGTCATCCTGGATTATCTTGAGGGACCAGAAATTCAATGACGAGCGTCCTCACAAGAGACAAGAAGAGAAGACACAGAGCAGAAAAGAAGCCATGTGAAGAAAGAGGAAAAGATTTAAGTGATTCAGCCACCAGCTAAGGAATTTCTCTGATGCCAGAAACTGCCAAAAGCTAGGAAAACAAGGATAGATCTCTGTCTGGAAAGTGCAGAGAGAGAACGATGCTGCCAACACCTGTATTTCCAACTTCTGGCCACCAGAACAATGAGACAATAAATTTCTGTTCTTTTAAGTCCAAGCCTTTGTGGTGAACTGTTACAATGACAGCCCCAGGAAATTCATCAGTGGGTTATGCTGCTCCAGAAACCCTGAACCCATTGACCATCCAAGGCCTGTGTGCTCTTGACTTTTTACTTGATTACTTTAAGGTGAGGTCAGCATATGAAACCTGTGACTAGATTATAATTCAATTCATAAAAACAAAGCTGCGCAGCACCAGGGCCCTCACTGGGTGTGGAGCTCTCAGCTCTTCCTGATGCCTCTGCCCCTGCTGCTGGACTGGGGCTTTGGGCTAACGTGTGTTTGAGGAGCAGAAATTCACTAGGGTTACTATTAGTAATTTACCTTCATCTCCACTCTCCCTGGTTGACATAGGTTGAATGTTTGCATTCCCCCAAATCACAAGCTGAAACTCTATCCCCCATTGTGATATTTGGAGATGGGACCTTTGGGAAGTAATGAGGGTTAGATGGGGTCCCCATGATGGGATCAGTGTCCTTATAAGAAGAGATACCAGAGCAGTGGCTTCTGTCTCCATGCACATGCACCCAGGAAACACCAAGAGAGGACACAGTAGGGAGGTGACTGTTACCAACCAGGCAGGAAGTTGCCCTCACCTGGAACCAGATCTGCAGGCAACTTGATCTTGGACTTCTGCCTCCAGAACTGTGAGAAATAAATGTCTGTTGTTTAAGCCAGCAGGGTAGCCCCAGTGAATAAAGACACTGGCCCAGAGGTTGCTTCAAGACAGCTAACTGAGTTCAAAAAGCAGGCACTGCCATCACTGTGTAGCCATCAGAGTTTCCAGGAGCAGAAAGCAAGCTGGCCTGGGGCCAGGCCTCCCTGGGGATCCTCAGCTTTGAATTTCCTGCAGGCCTGGGCTATGGGTGGGGGTGGGTGGCATTGACAAGGCTATGGTCTGTGGTCTTGGGTTCTCCAAGTGGCCCTCCTCCTATCCTAGCCTCAGCCTCCTCCTCTTCAGATGGGATGATAACCCTTCTCCAGACTGGTTGGAGTTCAAACACACAAACTGGGCCGGCATTCTATAAGCCCGAACACTCCAGACAAGGCAGGGTTCTGGGCCTGAAGGGAGTGATGCGGAGGAGGAAGAGACAAAAGAAAGATGATCCCCATCTTGGGCCTTTGGGAACAAAGTGATTCTCTCTTGAGAGAGGAAATTCCAGCAGTCCAGGGAATTTTGATTAGGATGCAGATTCCCTGGATGTCAGGCCACCTCCCAGGAAGACACTGGTAGAAGAGGCAGGTCCCGGCAAGACAAAGGCTGGGTCAGGCACCACAGCACTCACTGACAATGACTGGCAGCCACCATGCTCACAGCACCGACCTGCACCTCTGCCTCCTGGCTTCTGTGTTGCCATGATGCCAGCCCAAGGTGTAGTGATACAGACATTATCCAGGGACCCTTGCCTGGCCCCACTCGTGTCCTCCGCCCAAGGCCACCTACCCAGTGTGTAGCAGGGAGTACCCAGCAGGTAAGCCAGGCCCTGGCTGCGACAGTGACACCCACCACTGTGTGTCCATGAGCCACTGATTTCTTGGTGTTCCCTGTAAGGGGGAAGAAAGCCAGAGAGGGTCAGACCACAGGCAGCAGGTGGCAAACCAGAGCTGCCAAAGACCTCGTGGGACAGCTTCAGACCAGCTAGGCTCAGAAAATGACAGCTCTGACCCCTGGCGGCCCAGGCACACTGGTGCCTGGAATTCCATCTGAGAGCCTACCAATAACAAAAACCACTGGCATTTGATGCTGTACCTAGGTAGTCAGGGAAGGAAAAACCACAGAGGTTTCCCTTCGCCCTCAGAGTAAGGTCTTACCACCTCTTCTCATGTAGTCTTGAAATCCTGATTATATTATTGACAGCTCTTCTTTTGCTTTTTATTTCTGAGCCTTCAGAGGCTCCTACAGAAGCAGAAGTGGCAGAAAGATACATGTGGGGAGGTCGTTCCTTGTGCTAAAGGAATAACATCCAGCAT
>NW_011477124.1:32176-34070 GCF_000754665.1 Bison bison bison | reverse complement strand
GGATGTAACTCATGTCTCTTCATTTGGAAAACTGTCCTTTGTTCTTTAACTGTAGACACCTTTTCTCATGTTATTATTGCAACTGCTCATACAGGGGAAGCAATTAAAGATGTAATACAACATTTCTTTACTTGTTTTTCATATTTGAGCCTGCTAAAAGCTCTGAAAACTGACAATGCTCCTGCGTCTAAGTCTTTTCAGGAATTTTGTATAAAGTTTCAAATTAAACATAATACAGGCATCCCTTATAATCCCCAGGGACAGGCCATTGTTGAAAGAGCACATCAAACATTAAAAATCCAAATTCAAAAACTAAAAGAAGGGGAGTTTAAGTATAGTTCTCCCCATCAAATCTTGCAACATGCTCTTTTCGTAATAAATATTTTAAATGCCGATTCCGCCGGAACTACTGCAATGCTTCGCCATTGGTGCCCAGAGCAATTGAATGCAAAGCCATTAGTCAAACGGAAGGACCTTCTCTCAGGACAATGGAAGGGTCCTGACCCATTATTAACTAGCGGTCGAGGATGTGCTTGTATTTTTCCACAGGACGCAGATTCACCAATTTGGGTTCCAGACAGGCCAGGTTCGAGGCGCGCACTCGCTCGCCCCGCCCACCAGGCAGCCCTCGCCTCTGCGCCTCCAGCCTCGCCCCGCACCCTCCTCGCTGCACCCCGCGACCTAGAGCAAAGAAGTTTGTGCAGCGAGTGAGGGCCAGAGAGGAGAGCGCACCCGCAAAGTGCCGACCAGACCAGCGCGACGCCCGCCAGCAGGGGAGACAAGATAAACATCGAGATCCCGGCGAGACTGACAGGGCTGCTGCAGCGTGAACTCCAACCAGAAAATAATTCTACTTATTCTGTTTTAGCTTGTCCACCCTCGCCTCATGTTTTCCTTTTTACTAATGACTCCAACAAACTTAATGTAGGCATGAATTATTCAGGTGGACCTAACGTAGTGACTTGTGAACAATGTATGCTTTCATCTTGTTTAAACCCTCAATGTAATGTTTGCTCCTTTGTGGTGTTGCAACGCCCACCCTATCTTATGGTGCCTATATGATAGCTATGGTCTTACTGTGTTACAACAACTGCAGGATTTAATGCGATCGTGATGGTTTGTGGTCTTGCTTATCCTAGGAATATCAGCTTTAATAGCAGCAATTAGTTCTGTTACTGCGGCAGCAATATCATTGACTCAACAAGTGCATACTGCCCAATATGTTGACACCATGTTTAAAATTGTCTCTTTAACTCTAGCAACTCAGGAAGCTATAGATAGGAAATTAGAGATGAGAGTAGACGCCTTAGAAGAAGGAATTATGCATATTGGGACTGAGTTACAGGCTTTAAAGGTGAGGATGGCGTTGACATGCCACGCTGATTACAGGTGGATATGCGTGACATCTTTGAAGGTAAACGAGACAGATTATGAATGGGAAAAGATTAAAAATCATATCTCAGGTGTTTGGAACAGTTCTGATATTGGCCTGGACTTAGGGAAACTTCATAATCAAATACAGACCTTGGAACACTCTCGACTGGATTTTACCACCGCTGGAGCAGCTAATGACTTTTTTCATACCTTCTCTAACTTTATTTCTGGGAAAAATATTCTGTCTAATATCCCTAGTTATGCTGTCGTTGGTGCTCTAATCCTACTTCTCATAATCATTCTTCCTTGTATTGTCAGGATTCTTCAGCAGAGCATTCGGAAGCTCGCGACTGAGCTGCATCTGGCTGTTTTAAGAAATAAAAACGGGGGAGATGTTGGGGGCCAGAGTGAGGTACTCCGCCCATGGCAAAGGTCATGAGGAAGGAGGCTCGACATACGCAAAGGCGGGATCGAGCCTCAGGTGTCCCCCTGGAAATCCTCGAGCGTCTACCCCCATAAC
>NW_011477124.1:22717-31898 GCF_000754665.1 Bison bison bison | reverse complement strand
ATATTAATCACGTTAGACCTTAGGCTAAGTAAATTCTTTCCTTAACTAAAACCCACTACACCCTCACCCTATAGGAATGTAACTTTATTTGGGTGGCGTCTGTTTTGAGAATAATCAGCCCTGGAGAAATAAGTGTCCTGATTGGCTGACTGTTGTCACAAGGAGAGGGTCATAAATTGTCAGCAGGCCCCCCTGGCCAGAAGATGATGTAACACCCCTAAGACCTCTGTATACATTTGTATGAAGCACCTGACTTTGATAAAAGTCAGGACTGCTGACCTCGCGTGACTTTTGCATAACATCTCAGTGTATAAAAGTAGACCATGGAAAATAAAGAATTGGGATCAGTTTCTCGAAATACTGGTCTCCCCATGTCGCTCTCTCTCTCACTCTGGTTGAGTCTCCATCTGGAGCGCGGAACCCACCATGCTTACTAATTATGCCTGGGCTTCTAAGATCCGACCGGGGAGGCCTCAGTGTCTCCTCTCCTTCGGGAGAACGGAAGGACGCCTGCGGCCTACATAAGTGGTGCAAACTTCTTGTCTTGAAGTTTTATTGGTCTCTCGCGTAAACCAAGCTACTCAGCCTCTTTTCTCCACTGAATTTTCCTACTGAGCTATCCTCATCCTATTACTCTTTTTATCTTTGATAAAATATTTAAATAAATAGGTCGCTGATGCCGTCCCCGCTTCGAATACCCTGGATCAGCCGGAATTACCTCTTTGGATAACCCCATTTTATTCATAAATGGAAAATCAAAATGGACGACATCATCAAGAAAGAGAAAAACCAAAGCAAGAGAAAATGAGAAACTCTTTTGTAAGTTAAATTTTCTCTTTTTCCAGAGCCAGCAACTCTACTTGAAACATGTCTATTTCATTCTTAAACCTCTGCATATTCTTGTCTAATTCTTCATTTACATACACTTCAGATGTGCTATGACTATTAGGTGGAGAAGAATTCCCATTTTCTAATTGGGGTTCCATGCTTTTATTGTCACTAGTGCTGCAATTATCTGCATGCAGTGGCTTCTGGAACCAGTCCTGTATTGCTTTATTTTTCAGATCAGTATTTTAACAACAGCAAGGGAAACGTGAATTTTTATTTGAATTCTATGTTTCATCTTACCATAGTAGACAAGCCACAGACTAGAATGGCATGCCTGTCCTGTGTCCAATTTCCGATTAGTTAGCTCTTACCTCATATTTTGTGATATTTGCATATCAATCTCTTGGTCTTTCACTTCAAATATAACTACCGGCTCCCCTACATTTTTTATTTTCTGTATCATTATAAAAACTTTCCTCAATTTTCATAAACACATGTTCCATTTCTAGTTGATGATTTTCAAAGTCTACTTTATTTGCAGGGAAACAAAGCTTTGAAGATGACCCACAAGTCTATCCAAGGGACCCAGAGTTTACAGACCACGGAAAAGCATTTTTGAAAATGGGTTCTTTTTGTTCAGGAAATGCTTGGAATACTAGAGAGACAGATACTCCAAATGCAACTTTTTCCTCACAATCAGGTATATAATTTGTGAGATCAGGAGATATTTCCTTTTGGTTTGCTCCTTCTTTAGGGTTATCATGTAGTGGATCTTCCTCAGGAGAAATGGTAATTTGGTATTCCTCACAAAATTTCACTGAACTTCCACTTTAACTCATTTGTGATGGGTGTTGACTTATCTTTCTATTCTGATTTGCCTTGTTTGATATACATTTTCTCATACATTACTATACCAGATATTGAAATTTACAGTTTTACATACCTGTGCATGGTTATTCTCATCTTCATCAAGTTTTTCTTGTTCTTCCTCTGTTATTATTTCCAAGTCTAGTTCTCTTGACAGATCTGCATGTTTAGTTAAAATTACTTAGAATATTTAGATAAAAGACATAATCCTCATTTAAAACAGAGATCTAAAACATTGTATGAGATGAAAGATTAAATCAATCTTAATCTTCAGCTGAGTATTTACTTCTTTAAGAACTACTTCCAATGACCTGAAAACTTCAACAAACCATTTGGGAAATACCAGATGTCACCAGGTTACAGGCATACAAACGGCTCAAAGATTCAGTCACAGATTGATCCAAACATCAGTGAACAAATCAATCAGAAACCAAACAAAATACAGGACAGACATATAAAGTCACCATACATTCTCTTCTCTACTTCATAACAGGACCTTTTTAACAACATGCCAAGCATTAACTGCAACATTATTCATGGTTTACAAAATTCCTCTTACTTTTTAGCTTTTATCAGTTCCTTCATCTGAAATGCTTCCCTCTAGTCTTCTGACAAATTACTTTTCATCTTTTAAGGTTCAACCTGCTTTGTGAAGTTGTCTTTGATTACTGCCATCTTTCCACTGATAAAGAGGTATGCCTTTCCTTGCAGCTCCCTTAGTACTTTAAAGATTTTTCTAGTGTATCTTTCTAGATTTTCCCAGTGATAGATATAGATCTGAACTGTAAATTATTTCTTTACATGTCTATCCTCTTGGCTCCTAAACTGCAGAGGACAAGCTCTTAAAAGTCACCTCGGTATATATAGCAATTATTATTATTATTTATTTTTTTATTGAAGGATAACTGCTTTACAGAATTCTGTTGTTTTCTGTCAAACCTCAACATGAATCAGCCATAGGTACACATATATCATCCCTTTTGAAACTCCTTCTCATCTACCTCCCCATTCCACCCCTCTAGGTTGATATAGAGCCCCAGTGTCTCTTATTCAATAATTATTTCTCAGATTTCCACTCAGTACTAGACACTGAAGTTTCACAAAAAATGCAGAAAAAGGTGTCAGGGATGGCTTTTCTAGAGATAATGTCTGAGTGTAGACTTACACAGTTCAAGGGAACAGAGGGCAGAAAGGGAGAGCATTTCAGGCTGTAGTAAGATGGGGAGAGAAGCACACACACCACAGGGTAGATATTTGTCCAAAGTGAAGGGATGGGACTGGCGAAGGTCATGGCATCCAGTCCCATCACTTCGTGGCAAAGAGATGGGGAAACAATGAGAACAGAAACACACTTTATTTTATTGGGCTCTAAAATCAATGCAGATGGTTACTGCAGTCATGAAATTAAAGGACACCTGCCCCTTAGAAGAAAAGATATGACAAACTTAGCATATTAAAAAGCAGAGACGTTACTTTGCCGACAAAGGCCTGCCTAGTCAAAGCAAAGGCTTTTCCAGTAGTCATGCATGTATGGATATGAGAGTTTGTCCAAAAAAAAAAGATTGAGCACCGAAGAACTGATGCTTTTCAACTGTGGTGTTCAGAAAGACTCATTACAGTCCCTTGGACTGCAAGGAGATCCAACCACTCAATCCTAAAAAAAAATCAATTCTGAACATTCACTGGAAAGACTGACGCTGGCGCTGAAGCTCCAGTACTTTGGCCACCGGATTCGAAGAGCTGACTCATTAGAAAAGACCCTGATGCTGGGAAAGGTTGAAGTCGGGAGGAGAAGGGAATGACAGAGGATGAGATGGTTGGATGGCATCACCAACTCCATGAACGTGAGTTGAGCAAACACCGGGAGATGGTGAAGGACAGGGAAGCCTGGTGTGCTGCGGTCCATGGGGCCATGTAGAATTAGACACGACTGAGCGACTGAACAACAACAACAGGGACAAGTGATGAGGGCACCAGCAGCAGTTCAGAATTCTAGAGCAAAGGACTGAAAGGGCTAGAGATAGAGGGTCAGGCAGAAGTCCGATTATCAGAGATTTAAGAGGTCTAGACATTAATGTGACTCAGAGTGCCTCATGGTCACGTGTGCTTTTGAGATTGGTGACTCTAAACACCACGGGAGGGAGGAATCTGAAGGGCATGCGAATAACCAGAGGAAGGCAAATCTGAAGGCATTAATACTGGGAATAACAAGGTGATGCAGGCCTGAACTGAGGGAGTGTTTACAGAAATATTTAGGCTATAAAACTTTCAGGGTACAGTATAGAATAAATCTTTAAGAAAAAAATAAATGTACACATCCAGGGACCCTGAAGGATAAAATGACTGCTCGTTATTTTATAAAATGTATTGACTGAGAGGAAAATGATCAACATGAACTGACTGAAGTGGCTTCTATCTATTTTGTAGTTTTCCTATCTCACATCGTCCAGTGTTGAAGGGACTCGTGTAGGCACTTTTTTGAATTTGTATTTCTTGGACCTACCAAGCTCATGGAGAGACAAAAGCAAACAACTCAGTTGTATAGATTAAAAGAAAAACAGACAAACATGTTGAGTTTAGAGCCTATAGTCACTATTCTAGGAGATAACTGAGAATATTCTGTAAATGCAAAGTGAGGATACAAAAGAAAAAAGTACAGGAGTGAAAAAAGAAAAAGTGGATGATTTCTTACCATAGTGTCGGGGTCCAGCCCCGGTGGATCCAGGGAAATCCGAAGGAGAGACGGCTTCGGTGATCAGGATACAATAGCTTTAATTAAATATTAATTATAGATATAAAGAGTAATAGAATGAGGATAGCTTAGTAGGAAAATTCAGTGGAGAAAAGAGGCTGAATAACTTGGTTTACATGGTTCAAAAAAAAAAAAAACTTGGTTTACATGGAAAGCTAGTAAAATTCCAGGGCAAGGAATTTACGTCACCTACATAGGCCGCAGGCGTCCTCCCGTTCTCCTGAAGGAGAGGAGACACTAAGGCCTCCCTGGTCAGATCTTAGAAGCCCAGGTATAATTAGTAGGCTTGACGAGCCTCCACGTTCCAGATAATTCAGCCAGAAGGTAAGAGAACAACATGGGGAGACCAGTCTTTCGAGGAACTGATCCCATTTTTTATTTTTCCAGGGTCTGTTTTTATACACTGAGATGTTATACAAAAGTCACACGGGATCAGCAGTCCTGATTTTTATTAAAGTCAGGTGCTTCATACAAATGTATACAGAGGTCTTAGGGGTGTTACATCATCTTCTGGCCAGGGGGTCTGCTGACAATTTATGACCCTCTCCTTGTGACAGCGGTCAGTCAACCAGAACACTTATTTCTCCAGGGGTGATTATTCTTAAAACAGATGCCATCTTCTGAAGGTACCAGATAAAGTTACATTCCTATAGGGTTAGGGTGTAGTGGGTTTTAATTAAGGAAATAATTTGTTTAGCCTAAGTTCTAATGTGATTAATATCAAAGGTTAATACTTATTTCTTCTATATATTCATTAATGTGTATAAGGGCAGGGGATGTGGAGATTTAGAAGAAAACATAGGCTCAACAAATGAAAAACCCTTCACCAATACAATTTCTAATCAGCCTACTATACTATACTAATAGTTTTCTAACTTCTCTAAAGAACCTGTTTTTAGAAGGTTTAAAGCGTCTCATGACTCTCACGGTTGGGAGGCTGTGAACAATCACATGTGGCTGGACAAGCCTGTCAGGCAGGCTAGAGAACCTTCAGGGGAGTTTGTAGATTGAAACACTCCTGTCATGCCCAGGAGTTATTATTAACTGGAGCTCTAAGTTAACTCTTTTTTAGAGAGAGGTGGTGGGGGACAGCCCCCGTTAAAGTCAGAGGTATAGGTGAGAGCACAAAGCAGTAAACTAGGCAGACTCTGGTTTTGGGGGTAGATGCTCGAGAATTTCCAGGGGGACTCCTGAGGCTCGATCCCACCTTTACATATGTCGAGCCTCCTTCCTCATGACCTTTGCCACGGACAGAGCTCCTCACGCTGGCTCCCAGCACCATAGTCTTGACTGTATGACTGATTAAGGGTGCTAAATTAATTAGTATTTATGGACAACACATTCTTATACGTGGTTACTCAATAGACTGGGCATCCTAGTAGAATCAGAATTGGGTTTCTATATACTGCCTTTAAGTGATACACCACTCCTTTATACCAACCTCCCTTGTGAACTCTTAATTCATTACAAATACTAACACAAATTGATATACTATGTGAACACAGCTGAGAAGGATGTACTATGTAGCAAATTTCCCATGACTCCCATTCCCACTGGGAAAGCCAATTCTAAAACATACAAAGTCACAGAAAACACAAGATATATTTTAGTATTTGGTATCAGAGTTGCTTTTACAATTATACTTCATATAATCATGACTCATACTTATGAATTGACAGCCATATAAAAATATTGCTACGAAGTCCCGTTTTGAGAAGGCAGTCTCTAGATGGCTACCTAGTCTCCCAACTAGTCCCAGAGTTTTAACATAATCCTGCTACCCACTCTCAGGTGTATGCTAAACACCAGCCTGAACGAACTTACGTTTTCCTAACTCTCTTTGTTATTTATTGTATTACTATGGTCAGAGGGAGAATGCAAACACCTTGCTAAGAGGTATTGATTGGCTGTAGGTTGCATAAAAGGAGTCCGCACAAGGTAGACTTTACCACAGAATCTAATTTGGAACCCTCAGAAGGATGGTAAGGCCGTGCCCAGATGGCCCACAGCTGAGCGCTCTGGGCTCCTGCATTACCTTCTTTGCTTCCTCTGTTTCCTGGCAGCTTGGGCTTGCATAGTTGACAGAACGAGTAATTCCCTACTGGGAACACCACTACAGTCTTCATCTTCATTTTATCTATTACGTTTTTCTGTCCAAATTCTGTGGATGCTGGCTGATTTTTGGTCATTGAATGGGACACCAACACACACTGACCATCAACTTTCAAATGTCTGGGTCTTTGACAAGTCTCATTATTGAGGCTCAAGGCAGCAGAAGCCCAATTTGAAAAATGTGAAAACAAAGTCTCCATTTATTAGAATGTGAGAATACAACTCTGATTAACTGGTACAAAGTCTTTCTTCAGAGAATCAGTTCCATGACCTCCTCTCCCCTGAAACTTACTAGTCCTTCACAGCTTACAGTATCTCACACGTCACTGTCATTTATGAAGAGATGTAAACTAGTGTGTCTCATTTCTTCTACTTTTTAATTGCCTTGTATTACTGATTTTGATTCACTCAACTTCTATTACATATTCTGTATTCCATAAGAACTTTACAAATAATTGTTTTTTCAACATCAGTTCAGTTAAGTTCAGTCACTCAGTCGTGTCCAAATCTTTGCGACCCCGTGGACTGCAGCACGCCAGGCTTCACTGTCCATCAGAACTCCTGGAGTTTACTCAGACTCAAGTCCATCGAGTTGGTGATGCCATCCAACCATCTCATCCTCTGTCTTCCCCTTCTCCTCCCGCCTTCAGTCTTTGCCAGCATCAGGGTCTTTTACAGTGAGTCAGTTCTTCACATCAGGTGCTCAAAGAATTGGAGTTTCAGTTTCAGCATCAGTCCTTTCAATGAATATTCAGGACTGAATTCCCTTCAGATGAAGTGGTTGGATATCTTTGCAGTCCAAGGGACTCTCAAGAGTCTTCTCCAACACTACAGTTCAAAAGCATCAATTCTTTTGTGTTCAGCTTTCTTTATAGTCCAACTCTCACATCCATACATGACTATTTTTCAACATACAAATATATTATTAAGGAAATGTATATCTACCTTATTTTACACTTAATTATGCCTTATAATACTGTGTGCTCTAGAGACCATGGTTTTACAAACACTTTTAATGAATGCTACTACTTTAATTAATGTTACAAACCTAGACAACATTAAAAAGCAAAGACATCACTTTGCTGACAAAGGTCTGTACAGCCAAGGCCATGGTTTCTTCAGTAGTCATGTACAGATGTGAGAGTTGGACCATAAAGAAGGCTGAGTGCCAAATAATTGATGCTTTCAAAGAGTGGTCTAGAGAAGACATCTGAGAGTCCCTTGGACAGCAAAGAGATCAAACCAGTCAATCCTAAGGGAAATCAATGCTGAATATTCATTGGAAGGACTGATGCTGAAACTAAAGCTCCAATACTTTGGGCACCTGATGTGAAGACCTGAATCACTGGAAAAGACCCTGATGCTGGGAAAGATTGAGGGCAGGAGGAGAAGGATACGGCAGAGGATGAGATGGTGGGATGGCATCGCTGATGCAATGGATATGAACTCAGGCAAACTCTGGGAGATGGTGAGGCACAGGGAGGCCTAGTGTGCTGCAGCCCATGGGCTCACAAAGAGTTGGACCCGACTTAGTGACTGAACACCACCACCAATGACAACTTCTTTCATTACAATGAGATGGTCTTTCCTCAGATTATCAATATCTTCATAACTGATTTTTTAAGCCCTGGATAGACATCATAAACTTATATGAGACATGATAGTCTTGTGGGTGACTAATTGTTTCCATGTGAAAATAGGATAAGTCTAGGACCACACCGGATCCAAAGAGCGCAGAGCACCATGGGGAAGAATGAATGCAACACAGAAATATTTGCTTTAAAAAAAAAAAGAAAAAAAGGAACTCTCAGATCTAAATTTCTTAAGATAAAGAACTAAGAAAGAAATGTAAAATTGAAACTTTAAACCCCATGTCAACACAAAGGTCCCTCTATCATTTCACATTCAACCATGCCAATGGTTTAAAATGGTGGTTCGGTAGTGTGCCTTGAGAATCCCTGAAGTCCAGAGACCCACTGTACCAGGGGATCCAAGAGGTCAAAACTCTTTTCACAATAACTCTAAACGTTACTTCCATGCTCAATTATGTTCTGAGTGCACACACGAGTTCTCCAGAGACACGATATGTGATATCAGAACTCTAATGACTAATGGAATGAGCCATTATGATTGCATGTGCCTGTATTTTTACCTTTCTTAGTTTTATTTTACAGGAGTCTCTGGATAACATGATAGTTGAAGGTGGCCTGCTGCACTGTCAGGGTCACTGAGTGCAGCAGCGCATGCATAGGACCTGTTGAAGGAGGTGCCATTATCTTCATTACCTCCATCATAGTTTGGCCTCAGGTCAAACAACAGGGAGGGAACAAAGCTACACCCATTAACAGAAAACTGGATTAAAGATTTACTGAGCATGGCCCCACCCATCAGAACAGGATCCAGTTCCCCTCTCAGTCAGTCTTTCAGATGAGGAAGTTTCCATAAGCCTCTTATCCTTATCCATCAGAAGGCAAGCAGACTGAAAACTTCAGTCACAGAAAACTAACAAAAATGATCACATAGACCACGGATCAGATCAGATCAGATCAGTCGCTCAGTCATGTCTGACTCTTTGCAACCCCATGAATCGCAGCACGCCAGGCCTTCCTGTCCATCACCAAC
>NW_011477124.1:21625-22052 GCF_000754665.1 Bison bison bison | reverse complement strand
TGCAGTCACCATCTGTAGTGATTTTGGACCCCAGAAAAATAAAGTCTGACACTGTTTCCACTGTTTCCCAATCGATTTCCCATGAAGTGATGGGACCGGATGCCATGATCTTCGTTTTCTGAATGTTGAGCTTTAAGCCAACTTTTTCACTCTCCAATTTCACTTTCATCAAGAAGCTTTTTAGTTCCTCTTCACTTTCTGTCATAAGGGTGATGTCATCTGCCTATCTGAGGTTATTGATATTTCTCCCGGGAATCTTGATTCCAGCTTGTGTTTGTTCCAGTCCAGCGTTTCTCATGATGTACTCTCCATATAAGTTAAATAAACAGGGTGACAATATACAGCCTTGAAGTACTCCTTTCCATGTCCAGTTCTAACTGTTGCTTTCTGACCTGCATACAGATTTCTCAAGAGGCAGGTCAGGTGG
>NW_011477124.1:20307-20984 GCF_000754665.1 Bison bison bison | reverse complement strand
GTTGTTTTCCTCTATTTCTTTGCATTGATTGCTGAAGAAGGCTTTCTTTTCTCTTCTTGCTATTCTTTGGAACTTTGCATTCAGATGTTTGTATCTTTCCTTTTCTCCTTTGTTTTTCAATTCTCTTCTTTACACAGCTATTTGTAAGGCCTCCCCAGACAGCCATTTTGCTTTTTTGCATTTCTTTTCCATGGGAATGGTCTGGATACCTGTCTCCTGTACAATGTCACAAACCTCAGTCCATAGTTCATCAGGCACTCTATCAGATCTAGGCCCTTAAATCTATTTCTCACTTCCACTGTATAATCATAAGGGATTTGATTTAGGTCATACCTGAATGGTCTAGTGGTTTTCCCTACTTTCTTCAATTTAAGTCTGAATTTGGCAATAAGGAGTTCATGATCTGAGCCACAGTCAGCTCCTGGTCTTGTTTTTGCTGACTATATAGAGCTTCTCCATTTTTGGCTGCAAAGAATATAATCAATCTGATTTCGGTGGTGACCATCTGGTGATGTCCATGTATAGTTTTCTCTTGTGTTGTTGGAAGAGGGTGTTTGTTATGACCAGTGAATTTTCTTGGCAAAACTCTATTAGTCTTTGCCCTGCTTCATTCTGTATTCCAAGGCCAAATTTGCCTGTCACTCCAGGTGTTTCTTGACTTCCTACTTTTGCATTCC
>NW_011477124.1:18475-20207 GCF_000754665.1 Bison bison bison | reverse complement strand
TGCCCACAGTAGTAGATATAATGGTCATCTGAGTTAAATTCACCGATTCCAGTCCATTTCAGTTCGCTGATTCCTAGAATATCGACATTCACTCTTGCCATCTCTTGTTTGACTACTTCCAATTTGCCTTGATTCATGGACCTGACATTCTAGGTTCCTGTGCAATATTGCTCTTTACAGCATCGGACCTTGCTTCTATCACCAGTCACATCCACAGCTGGGTATTCTTTTTGCTTTGGCTCCATCCCTTTATTCTTTCTGGAGTTATTTCTCCACTGATCTCCAGTAGCCTATTGGGCACCTACTGACCTGGGGAGTTCCTCTTTCAGTATCCTATCATTTTGCCTTTTCATACTGTTCCTGGGGTTCTCAAGGCAAGAATACTGAAGTGATTTGCCATTCCCTTCTCTAGTGGACCACATTCTGTCAGATCTCTCCACCATTACCCGCCCGTCTTGGGTTGCCCCAAGGGCATGGCTTAGTTTCACTGAGTTAGACAAGGCTGTGGTCCTAGTGTGATTAGATTGACTAGTTTTCTGTAAGTATGGTTTCAGTATGTTTGCCCTCTGATGCCCTCTTGCAACACCTACCGTCTTACTTGGGTTTCTCTTACCTTGGGCGTGGGTATTTCTTCACAGCTGCTCCAGCAAAGTGCAGCCATTGCTCTTTACCTTGGACAAGGGGTCCTCTAGGCCCTCCTGCACCCACGCAGCCATGGCTCCTTGGACACACAGACTTGTCTAACTCAATGAAATTATGAGCGAGCCATGCTGTGAAGGGCCATCCAAGACAGACGGGTTATGCTGGAAAATTCTGACAAAACATGGTCCACTGGAGAACGGAATGACAAAACAGTTCAGTATTCTTGCCTTGAGAACCGCATAAAGAGTATGAAAAGGCAAAAAGTTAGGACACTGAAAGATGAACTTCCCATCAGCAGGTCAGTAGGTGTCCAGTATGCTACTATAGATCGGTGGAGAAATAAATTCAGAAAGAATGAAGAGATGGAGCCAAAGCAAAACAACACCTAGCTGTGGATGTGACTGTTGATGCAAGTCAAGTCCAAGGCTGTAAAGAGAAATACTGCATAGGAACCTGGAATGTTAGGTCCATGAATCAAGGCAAATTGGAAGCGGTCAAGCAGGAGATGGCAAGAGTGAACATCGACATTTCAGGAATCAGTGAACTAAAATGGGCTGGTTTGTGATTTAGGCCATAAGTCGTGTCCGTTGCTTCTGGCCCCATGGGCTATTTGTAGCTCACCAGACTCCTCTGGTGATAGGATTTTCCAAGCAAGAATGATGGAGTGGGTTGCCATTTCCTTCCGGACGAGATCTTCCTGACCCAGGCATCGAACTCAGGTCTTCTGCACGGCAGGTAGATTCTTCACCGACTGAGCTACGAGTTCAGTTCATTTCAGTTCAGTCGCTCAGTCATGTCCGGCTTTTTGTGACCCCATGTATTGTAGCACACCAGGCCTCCCTGTCCATCATTAACTTCCGGAGTTCACTCAGACTCACGTCCATCGAATGAGTGATGCCATCTAGCCATCTCATCCCCTGTCGTCCCCTTCTCCTCCTGCCCCCAATCCCTCCCAGCATCAGAGTCTTTTCCAAAGAGTCAACTCTTCGCATGAGGTGGCCAAAGTACTGGAGTTTCAGCCTTAGCATCATTCCTTCCAAAGAAATCCCAGGCCTGATCTCCTTCAGAATGGACTGGTTGGATCTCCTTG
>NW_011477124.1:13222-15979 GCF_000754665.1 Bison bison bison | reverse complement strand
AAGAGTCCCAAATGAAGTACTTGGAAGCAATCTCAAAAATGACAGAATGATCTCTATTCATTTCCAAGGCAAACCATTCAATATCACAATCATGGAAGTCTATGTTCTGACCAGTAATGCTGGACAAGCTGAAGTTGAATGGTTCTGTGATGACCTACAAGACCTTCTAGAACTAACACCGAAAAAAGATGTTCTTTTCAATATATGGGACTGGAATGTACAAGAAGGAATTCATGAGATACCTGGAGTAACAGGTAAATTTGGCCTTGGAGTACAAAATGAAGCAGGACAAAGGCTAACAGAGCTTTGCCAAGAGAATGTACTGGTCATAGCAAACACTCTCTTCCAACAACACGAAAGAAGACTCTACACACGGACATCACCAGATGGTCAATGTCGAAATCAGACTGATTCTATTCTTTGCAGCCAAAGATGGAGACACTCTATACAGTCAGAAAAATACAAGACCGGGAGCTGACTGTGGCTCAGATCATGAACTCCTTATTGCCAAATACAGACTTAAATTGAAGAAAGTAGGGAAACCCACTAGACCATCAGGTATGACCTAAATCAAATCCCTTAGGGTTATACAGTGGACGTGACAAATAGATTCAAGGGATTAGTTATGATAGACAGAGTGCCTGAAGAACTATGGACGGAGATTCGTGACATTGTACAGGAGGCATTGATCAAGAACATCCCAGAGAAAAAGAAATGCAAAGAGGCAAAATGGTTGTCTGACGATGCCTTACAAGTAGCTGAGAAGAGAAGAGAAGCTAAAGGCAAGGGAGAACAGGAAAGATATACCCATTTGAATGCAGAGTTCCAAAGAATAGCAAGGAGGGATAAGAAAGCCATTCTCCGTGGTCAATTAAAAGAAACAGAGGAAAATAATAGAATGGGAAAGACTAGAGATCTCCTCAAGAGAGTAAGAAATACCAAGGGACCATTTCATGCAAAAATGGGCACAATAAAGGAGAAAAAAAGTATGGACCTAACAGATGCAGACGATATTAAGAAGAGGTGGTAAGAACACACACACAAAAACTATATAGAAAAGATCTTCAGGATCCAGAGAAGCACAATAGTGTGATCCTTTACTTAGAGCCAGACATCCTGGAATGCAAAGTCAAGTGGGCATTAGGAAGCATCACTACAAACAAAGGTAGTGGAGGTGATGGAATTGCAGTTGAGCTATTTCAAATCCTAACAGATGATGCTATGAAAGTGCTGCACTCAATATGCCAGCAAGTCTGGAAATCTCAACAGTGGCTACAAGACTGGAAATGGTCAGTTTTCATTCCAATCCCAACCAAAGGCAATGCCAAAGAATGCTCAAACTACCACACAATTGCACACATCTCACACACTAGCAAAGTAATACTCAAAATTCTCCAGGCCAGGCCTCAACAGAACATGAAACGTGAACTTCCATACATTCAAGCTGGATTTAGAAAAGGCAGAGGAACCAGAGATCAAACTGACAACATCCACTGGATCGTCTAAAAAGCAAGAGAGTTCCAGAAAAACATCTACTTCTGCTTTATTGACCACCCCAAAGCTTTTAACTGTGTGGATCACAACAAACTGGAAAAATACTTAAAGAGATGGGAATACCAGACCACCTGACCTACTTCTTGAGAAATCTGTATGCAGGTCAAGAAGCAACACTTAGAAATGGACATGGAACAACAGACTGATTCCAAATAGGGAAAGGAGTATGTCAAGGCTGTATATTGTCACCCTGCTTATTTAACTTATACACAGAGTACATCATGCAAAATTCCGGGCTGGATGAAGCACAAGCTGAAATCAAGATATCCAGAAGAAATATCAATAACCACAGATATGCAGATGACACCACCCTTATAGCAGAAATTGAAGAAGAACTAAAGAGCCTTTGGATGAAAGTGAAAGAGGAGAGTGAAAAGGTTAGTTTAAAACTCAACATTCAAAAAAACTCAGATCATGGCAACTGGTCCCATCCCTCATGCAAATAGATGGGGAAAGAATGGAAACACTGACAGACTTTATGTGTGTGTGTGGGGGGGGGGTGGTCCAAAATCACTGCAGATGGTGACTGCACCCATGAAATTAAAAGACATTTGCTGCTTGGAGGAAAAGCTATGACCGACTTTGACAGCATATTAAAAAGCAGAGACATTACTTTGCCAACATCAGTCTGTCTCATCCAAGTTATGGCTTTTCCAGTAGTCATGTATGGATGTGAGAGTTGAACTGTACAGAAAGCTGCACACCGAAGAATTGATGTTTTTGAACAGTGGTGTTGGAGAAGACTCTTGAGAGTCCCTTGGACTGCAAGGATATCCAACCACTCTATCCGAAGGGAATTCCGTCCTGAATATTCATTGAAAGTACTGATGCTGAATCTGAAACTCCAGTACTTTGGGCATCTGATGTGAAGAACTGACTCACTGGAAAAGACCCTGCTGCAGGCAAAGACTGAAGGCGGGAGGAGAAGGGGAAAACAGAGGATGAGATGGTTGGATGGCATCACCAGCTCGATGGACTTGAGTCCGAGTAAACTTCAGGAGTTCTGATGGACAGTGAATCCTAGTGTGCTGCAGTCCATGGGGTCACAAAGAGTCAGACATGACTGAGCGACTGAACTCAACTGAACTCCCATATAGTAAACATCAATAGACATAAACAAAAGTTCCTTGGAATTCTCAATACTTTTTAGAAGTATAATAGGATCCTAAAGCCAACAACTTTCAGAATCACTGTTTCAAAGAT
>NW_011477124.1:7467-11538 GCF_000754665.1 Bison bison bison | reverse complement strand
ACCTGCATACAAATTTCTCAAGAGGCAGATCAGGTGGTCTGGTATTCCCATCTCTTTCAGAATTTTCCACAGTTTATTGTGATCCACACAGTCAAAGGCTTTGGCATAGTCAATAAAACTGAAATAGATGTTTTTCTGGAACTCTCTTGCTTTTTCCATGATCCAGCAGATGTTGGCAATTTGATCTCTGGTTCCTCTGCCTTTACTAAAACCAGATTGAACACCAGGAAGTTTACGGTTCACATATTATTGAAGCCGGGCTTGGAGAATTTTGAGCATTACTTTACTAGCGTGTGAGATGAGTGTAATTGTGTGGTAGTTTGAGCATTCTTTGGCATTGCCTTTCTTTGGGATTGAAATGAAAACTGCCCTTTTCCAGTCCTGTGGCCACTGCTGAGTTTTCCAAATTTGCTGGCATATTGAATGCAGCACTTTCACAGCATCATCTTTCAGAATTCGGAATAGCTCAACTGGAATTCTATCACCTCCACTAGCTTTGTTCATAGTGATGCTTTCTAAGGCTCACTTGACTTCGCATTCCAGGATGTCTGGCTGGTGCACTGGGACGACCCAGAGGGATGGTATGGGGAGGAGGAGGGAGGAGGGTTGAGGATGGGGAACTCACGTATACCTGTGGCAGATTCATTTAGATATATGGCAAAACCAATACAATATTGTAAAGTTAAAAAATAAAATTAAATTTAAAAAAAAAAAAGGAAAAAGGGACACAAAGTTAATTACATGTAAATATGAAAGTCAGCTGTACATTCATGCAGAGTTAGTACTGAGCAGAATCCTCACGCTCAGCCTTGGCACTGAATACATTCAGTTTAGTGTCTTGTTTTTAGGGGGATCTTAGGACACTGGTAAGAAAGACATAGGAATCCACTAAAAATAGTAAAAAGGAAATACTACATTTAATTGCCACAGAATTATTAGAAATTTAAAATCTTGCATGTTTCAAAATCAGTGTAGTATTTATTAAAAGTATTTCTAGCATTTAGGGAATGAACCCTATTAATCTGTTTGGCTTCAAAATTTAGTTTGGTTTGGTACATCATGCTAATGCTTCAAAGGATTTCTATGAAACAACTTTCAAAGAATCAGCTATCTTTCAAAAAAAAAAAGTCAATGCCTCCTTTTTCAAATTAATCTAATTTGAATAACAAATATCAGCACAACATATATCTTTGATGCCTAAGAGTTACTCAGAGGGGCTGTGGTTTCCCCCACTTCTAGCACCCCCTCCCACCTCCCGGATTCTCTGGAGCAATAATGGTCTTATCTCTTTTCAGGGCAAATACACTGAAGTCATCTAGAAGGAGTTCTCTCAAGTGTGCTCATCAACTCCAAACTCACCTCTCTAAGGCCTTCCTTTCCTCCCTTTGTCCTTTCACTAAATTCTCTCCTATCCAAAGGGTAGTAATCTCTGGATCTGTGGACTTAAATCTTCCCGCTTGACATCCTTTCTATGGATCATCCCTACCTGTGGTCTTCTTTACAGACTGGGGCCTGGTGGACTGGAGTCGACCAAAAGAAAGCAAAAGAGAGAGGCTAATATTCCCTGGGTTACGTGGGAAACCAAAAAAGCCCTAGAATAGGCTTGTACCGCTCACTAAGGCACAGGGTGTCCTCTCAAGGAGGTCCTGGAACCCCGGGCAGGAAAGTGAGCTCGGCAGGCCTCCATGCTCCAAAGAACTAGCCAGAGAATCAAAGAAGGACATGGGAGACCCAAGTCTCTAGTGGAACAAGGGTGAATTATTCATGTTTGTGTGAGTTTATATATTGTTATACAAGGAAGCTTTAGGCAAAAAAATAAAGTTAAGAAAAGAACAAAAGCCAGATGTATAACAATGGTCACCAAGGGAATAACAAGGAATAGCAATCTCCACAAGGCCAGAAGACAATCCATATCTGAGTAAGAGGGTCGTGACTAAACACTTCTACTGTAGGGTAAAAGTTACTGAAAGAAATCCATGTATGCATTCCATCCCATGACCTCAGTCCTGGGAACAGCGTGCTGCTTCACTTGTTCCTGTATACCAGGAACTGATAAGGAACAGAGGGTTCATGAGAAACAGAAAACAACATACAGGAGTCCTAAAGTTAAACATTCCCTGACACCTACTATTTCTTTCTCCCTCTCTGCTTAGCAATGGTATCTTACACCTATAACTGCTACTTCAACTATTTGCTTCCCTCTGGCTATAAACACGCTCAGAAAGAAACACAAAATAATGCTTTTCCTTGATCCTGTTATGTCCTGCACTATCCAAAGCTCTTCTTCCAGATTTCTCTATATGTAAGGCTACACCCTTGCTACTCAGAGAGCTTGTTAGAAACACAGAATCTCAGACCTCCTGTTCAGCATGTGCACTTCACACATGGTCCCCAAGTGACTAATTAAAATTTGAGAAACTCTGGTCTACACGGAGTCTGCTTCTACATGACTTCAACTTAATTCATTCTCCGGAAATCTCAGCCTCCGTTTCCTTACATGAACACGTCCCCCCAAACTGAAATGGCACTAGAAGTTGGAAACCTTCTAGTGGACTCTCTATGAAGCTGTGGGTTCCTTGGTCTCCCCATGACGCCCCTGCTCTCTCCTTTCCAGCTCTCTTGTTTTGTCCCATGTGACATCATGCTGGAAAGCAGCAACATTTCGTATGACACCAATTTGCACACATTACAGCTGAGCACCTATGCCCACGCTCCCCCAGAGGATGACACACTGCTCTGCACGCCCAGGGACTGCAGTTCTGAACGTCTTCCTAATAACAAGTAAACAAGAAGAGGCGAGAACTTTGCTGTTTTTCTCTGACAAGTTTTGTTGCCAGAAGCTCACTTCAAATTCACTGTCCATCTCAAGTACTCTCCCTTTATCTAAAGACCTTTATTACTAATTGCCCCCTTCCCCCACACATCTGTGCTTCCTTTTCTTCATTTCCTCCCTGTACCCTCTACCTCTCTCATCCTTCATTCCCTCTTGTCTCTTATTTTTTGACTTTCCTTAGGTCATAGAGTATCTTGAAACAGAACTAATAATTTGTTTTTGGCCATGTGTCACATGGAATCTTAATTCCCTGAGCAGGGATCGAAACTGTACCACCTGCATTGGAGAGTCTTAACCGGACAAAGTCTTAAACAGTGGACTGTGAAGTAAGTCTAAGAACTAATAATTTAGCTCCTTAAACTGGATTATCAATGTAATCTGTGGTAGACACCTGATAAGATACATAATTGCCCTCCTTTTCTCATCTTTTTTCTCATTACCCATCTAACAGGTGATTTTCTTTGCCTATTAAAATGTATCAGCATTCCCATTTTCAATCAACGTTCTATCAAATGATTTTTCTGTAAAATGCAGTTCTTCTGCTTGTCCATTTAATGCCTTTTTTCCTCTTTGACCAGCAGTCAGGTAAATGATCCACATACTTCTGTGGAAGGCTCTCAGAGATACTCTGCTAGAATGGATGATAACAATGAGTTGCATGAAGTTTTCCTAATTACTTTTGAAGAAATACCCTACTTTTAACCTGGTTAAGACAAGTTTTGCCAAGATCTCACAGTTGCTATATGACAGGACCAGGATGCTGAATTCAAACATGGTGGTGCATCACCAAGCAGTGACTGCCAAATCTAAGAGATCAGGCTCTTCTTATCTCCTTCCATAGCTGCCACCTTCAAACAGGGCACCGTTACTTTATGTTACTTCAAGTATGGCTGCCATAAAGGTACTCTGCACGTGCTACTTAAGCTATGCAAAAAGCTAACTGCTGTTATTATAGCCCCACATATGTATTACTATTTCCCATGCTTTGGCTTCTCTTGAAATGTTCCTTGCATATCAGCTTGACAATCCAAATGTAGCAATACTTTCAAGCCTCAAGCACTATCTTGTCAACATCGATTTGGTAAAAAACCACAGTAGAAATAAAAATCAAAACTACAATGAGATACCACCTTATACCAGGCAGAATGGCCATCATCCAAAGTCTGTTACCTCTGCTGCTGCTTAGTCACTTCAGTCATGTCCGAGTCTGTGCCATCCTAAGACTGAAGCCTTCCAGG
>NW_011477124.1:3507-5653 GCF_000754665.1 Bison bison bison | reverse complement strand
CTTCTCATTCTGGTCACCTCTATCTCCCTCCTCCCTCTTGTCTTCTCCATGTAACTCTGTGAACCTCTCCAGGTGTTCCTCACTGTGGAGGAGCTTTTCATCATTAACCTAGATGTTTTATCATTGATGCTGTATAGATGGAGAAGTCTTGAGGCTACTGTAAGAATAAGACTGAAAACCAGAGGCAGGAGGCTTAAGTCCAAAACCTGAGAACACCAGAGAACTCCTGACTCCTGGGAACATTAATCGATAAGAGCTCATCCAAAGGCCTCCATACCTACATGGAAACCAAGCACCACCCAAGAGCCAACAAGTTTCAGAGAAAGACAAGCCATGCAAATTCTCCAGAAACGCAGGAACATAGCCCTAAACTTCAATATACAGGCTGCCCAAAGTCACACCAAACCCATAGGCATCCCAAAACTCACTACTGGACACTTCATTGCACTCCAGACAGAAGAAATCCAGCTCTACCCACCAGAACACCAACACAAGCTTCCCTAACCAGGAAATCTTGACAAGACAACCGTCCAACCCCACCCACAGTGAGGAACTTCCACAATAAAGAGGAACCACAAACTGCCAGAATACTGAAAGGCAACCCCAAACACAGCAATCTAAACAAGATGAAAAAGCAGAGAAATACTCAGCAAATAAAGTAATATGATAAATGCCCATGGAACCAAACAAAAGAGGAGGAGATAGGGAGTCTACCTGAAAAAGAATTAAGAATAGTGATAGTAAAAATGATCCAAAATCTTGAAAACATAATGGAGTTACAAATAAATAGCCTGGAGAAAAGGATTGAGACAATGCAAGACATGTTTAACAAGGACCTAGAAGAAATAAAAAAGAGTCAATCAATAATGAATAATGCAATAAATGAGATCAAAAACACTCTGGAGGGAAGCAACAGTCGAATAGCAGAGGCAGAAGATAGGATAAGTGAGGTAGAACATAGAATGGTAGAAACAAATGAAGCAGAGAGGAAAAAAGAAAAAAGAATTAAAAGAAATGAGGACAACCTCAGAGACCTCTGGGACAATGCTAAATGCACCAACATTCGAGTCAGAGGAGTCCCAGAAGAAGAAAACAAAAAGAAAGGCCATTAGAAAATACTTGAGGTGATAATAGTTGAAAACTTCCCTAAAACGGGGAGGAAAATAGTCATCCAAGTCCAAGAAACCCAGAGAGTCCTAAACAGGATAAACCCAAGGCAAAATACCCCAAAACACATATTAATCAAATTAACAAAGATCAAACACAAAGAACAAATATTAAAAGCAGCAAGGGAAAAACAACAATTAACACACAAGGGGATTCCCATAAGGATAACAGCTGATCTTTCGATAGAAACTCTTCAGGCCAGAAGGGAATGGCAGGACATACTTAAAGTGATGAAAGAGAAAAACCTACAACCCAGATTACTGTGCCCAGCAAGGAGCTCATTCAAATATAAAGGAGAAATCAAAAGCTTTACAGATAAGCAAAAGCTGAGAGAATTCAGCACCACCAAACCAGTTCTTCAACAAATGCTAAAGGATCTTCTCTAGACAAGAAACACAAAAACGGTGTATAAACTTGAACCCAAAATAACAAAGTAAATGGCAACGGGATCATACTTATCAATAATTAACTTAAATGTAAGTGGGTTGAATGCCCCAGCCAAAAGACAAAGACTGGCTAAATGGATACAAAAACTAGACCCCTATATATACTGTATACAAAAGACCACTTCAAAACAGGGGACACATACAGACTGAAAGTGAAGGGCTGGAAAAAGTTATTTGAAGCAAATGGAGACCAAAAGAAAGGAGGAGTATCAATACTCATATCAGAAAAAATAGACTTTAAAATAAAGGCTGTGAAAAAGAGACAAAGAAGGAAACTACATAATGACCAATGGATCAATCCAAGAAGAAGATATAACATTTATAAATATATATGCACCAACATAGGAGCACCACAATATGTAAGGCAAATGCTAACAAGTATGAAAGGGGAAATTAAAAATAACACAATAATAGTGGGAGACTTTAATACCCCATTTACACCTATGGAGAGATCAACTAAACAAAATTAACAAGGAAACACAAACTTTAAATGATACAAGGGACCAGTTAGACCTAAATGATATCTATAGGAC
>NW_011477124.1:0-406 GCF_000754665.1 Bison bison bison | reverse complement strand
AAAACCACCATGAGGTACCATCTCACGCTGGTCAGAATGGCTGCTATCCAAAAAGTCAACAAACAATAAATGCTGGAGAGAGTGTGGAGAAAAGGGAACCCTCTTACATTGTTGGTGGGAATGAAAACTAGTACAGCCACTATGGAGAACAGTGTGGAGATTCCTTAAAAAACTGGAAATAGAACTGCCATACGACCCAGCAATCCCACTGCTGGGCATACACACTGAGGAAACCAGAAGTGGAAGAGACACGTGTGCCCCAATGTTCATCACAGCACTGTTTATAATAGCCAGGACATGGAAGCAACCTAGATATCCATCAGCAGACGAATGGATAAGAAAGCAGTGGTACATATACACAATGGAATATTACACAGCCATTAAAAAGAATATGTTTAAATCAGTT
>NW_011477123.1:7877-8874 GCF_000754665.1 Bison bison bison | reverse complement strand
GCCAGGGCACAGGACTGTGAAACCATTTTGTGTGTGTATGTGTGTGTGTGTGTGTGTGTGTGTGTGTGTGCCGTCTTGAGCCCTGAGCCCTGGCAACAAAGCAACTAGTTTGTTCATGTGTGTGTGTGTATGTGTGTGTGTGTGTGTGTGTGTGCCATTCTCATCCCTGTGCCCTGGAGACTATGCAAGAGGTTTCTTTGTGTATGTGTGTGTGTGTGTGTGTGTGTGTGTGTGTGCTGCTCTCAGCCCTTTGGCCTGGGGACACTGCAACCGGTTTATGAGTGTATGTGTGTGTTTGTGTGCCATTCTCAGCCCTGTGCCCTGGCGACTGTGCAAGCGGTTTGTGTGTGTATGTGTCTGTGTGTGCATCTGACTGTGTGTGTATATGCTGTTCTCAGCCCTGTGCCATGGCGGCTGTGAAACCGGTTTGTGTGTGTGTGTGTGTGTGTGTGTGCTGTTCTCAGCCCTGTGCCCTGGTGACAGTGCAACCGGTTTTTTGTGTGTTTGTGCGTGTGAGTGTGTGCTGTTCTTAGCCCTGTGCCTGGTGACTGTGCAACCGGTGTGTGTGTATGTGTGTGATGTTCTCAGCTCTGTGCTCTGTTAACGGTTCAACCGGTTTGTGTGTGTGTGTGAGTGTGTGCCATACTCAGCCCTGTGCCCTGGCAACTGTGCAACAGGTTTGTTTGTGTGTGTGTGTGAATTCTCACCTCTGTGTCCTGGAGACTGTGCAACCATTTGTTTGTGTGTTTGTGTGCACATATGTGTGTGTGTGTATGCTATTCTCAGACCCGAGCCCTGGCAATTGTGCAACTGGTTTTGTGTGTGTGTGTGTGTGTGCTGTTCTCAGCCCTGTGCCCTGGCGACTGTGCAACCTGTTTGTGTGTGTATCTGTGTGTATGTGTCCTGTTCTAAGGCCTGTAACCTGTGACTGTGGAACAGGTTTGTGTGTATGTGTGTGTGCGTGTGTGCCATTTTCAGCCCCGTGCCCTGGCGACTA
>NW_011477123.1:3246-4218 GCF_000754665.1 Bison bison bison | reverse complement strand
ACTGGTGTGTGTGTGTGTGTGTTAGAGCTGTTCTGAACCCTGTCCCCTGGCGACTGTGCAACCGGTTTGTGTGAATGTTTCTGTCTGTCTCTGTGTGTGTGTGTGCTTTTCTTAGCCCTTTACCCTGGTGACTGTGCAACCTGTTTGTGTGTGTATCTGTGTGTATGTGTCCTGTTCTAAGACCTGTAACCTGGTGACTGTGCAACAGGTTTGTGTGTATGTGTGTGTGCCATTTTCAGCCGCGTGCCCTGGCGACTATGAAACCAGTTTGTGTATGTGTGTGTCTGTGTCTGTGCTATTCTCAGCACTGTGCCCTGGAAACTGTGCAACCGGTTTGGGTGTTTGTGTGTGTGTTTGTTCTGTTCACTGCCCTGTGCCCAGGCGACTGTTCAACAGGTTTGTGTGTGTGTGTGTGCTGTTCTCAGACCTATGCCTGGCAACTGTGCAAAGGTGTGTGTGTGTCTGTGTGTGTGTGTTCGAGCTGTTCTGAGCCCTGTGCCTTGGTGAGTGCGCAACCAGTTTATGTGTTTGTGTATGTGTGTGTGTGTGTGCCATTCTCAGACTTATCCCTGGTAACTGTGTAAGCGGTTTTTGTGTGTATGTGCGTGTGTGTACGTGCTGTTCCAAGCCATGAACACTGGCGACAGTTCAACAGGTTTGTGTGTGTGTGTGTGTGTGTGTGTGTGTGTGCTGTTCTCAGTCCTGTGCCCTGGCTACAAAGAATCTGGTTTGTGGTGTGTCTGTGTGTGTGTGTTTGAGCTGTTCTGAGCCCTGTGCCTTGGCTACTGGGCAACAGGTTTATGTGTATGTGTGTGTTTGTTTGTGTGTGTGTGTGCCTATCTCAGCCCTGTGCCCTCGCAACTGTGCCATGGTTTGTTCGTGTGTTTGTGTGTATTTGTGTGTGCCATTCACAGCCCTGTGCCCTGACGACTGTGCAAGCAGTTTGTTTGTGTATGTTTCTGTGTGTGTATG
>NW_011477123.1:0-595 GCF_000754665.1 Bison bison bison | reverse complement strand
GTGTGTGTGTGTGTGTTGCTGTTCTCAGCCCTGTGCCTTGGCGATTGTGCAACAAGTATCTGTATGCCTGTGTGTGTGTGTGATTGTGTGTGTGTGCTGTTCTCAACCCTTTGCCCTGGCGATTGTTCAACCAGTTTGTGTATATGTGTGTGTAGGTGTGTGTGCCATCCTGAGCCTTGTGCCCTGGCAACTGGGGAACCGGTGTGTGTGTGTGTCTGTGTGTGTGCTGATTTCAGCCATGTGCCCTTCCAACTGTGTAACTGGTTTGTGTGTGTGTGTGTGTGCACGCGATTCTCATCTCTGTGTCCTAGCGACTGTGTAACCGTTTGTGTGTGTGAGTGTGTGTAAGTGTGTGCTCTTTTCAGCCCTGTTTCCTAGAGACTGTGCAACCGGTTGGGGTGTGTGTGTGTGTGTGTGTGTGTGTGTGTGCTCTTTTCAGCCCTGTTTCCTAGAGACTGTGCAACCGGTTGGTGTTTGTGTGTGTGGGTGTGTGGTGTGTGTGTGTGTGTGTGTGTGCTGTTCTCAGTCCTGTGCCCTGGCTACAAAGAATCTGGTTTGTGGTGTGTGTGTGTGTGTGTGTTTGAGCTGTTCTGAG
>NW_011477122.1:13398-14510 GCF_000754665.1 Bison bison bison | reverse complement strand
GAACTTGAGTCTGAGTGAACTCCAGAAGTTGGTGATGGACAGGGAGGCCTGGCGTGCTGCGATTCATGGGGTCGGACACGACTAAGAGTCGGACAGGACTGAGCGACTAATCTGATCTGATCTGATCTGATATACAGTGTTATGTCATCTGCAAACAGTGAGTGCTTTACTTCTTTTCTGATTGTATTCCTTTTATTTCTTTTTCTTTTCTGACTTCTGTAGCTAGAACTTCCAGAACTATGTTGAATAGTAGTGGTGAAAGTGGACAACCTTGTCTTGTTTCTGATCTTAGGTGGAATGCTTTCAGTTTTTCACCACTGAGAAAAGTGTTTGCTGTAGGCTTAACATATATGGTCTTTATTATGCTGAGGTAGGTTCCTTCTATGCCAATTTTTTGAAGAGTTTTAATCATAAGTCAGTGATGAATTTTGTCAAAGGCTTTTTCTGCATCTATTGAGATTATAATATGGTTTTTATCTTACAATTTGTTAGAATGGTGTATCACATTGATTTGCATTTTCTGAAGAATCCTTGCATCCCTGGAATAAATCCAACTTGATCATGGTATATGAGCTTTTTAATATTTTGCTGAATTCTCTTTGCTAAAATTTTGTTGAGGATTTTTGCATCTGTGTCCATGAATGACATTGGCTTAGACTTCCCTTTTTTTGTGTGTTGTCTTTGTCAGGTATTGGTATCAGGGTGATGGTGGCCTTGTAGAATGAGTTTGCAAATGTTCCTTCCTCTGCAATTTTTTGAAAGAGGTTTAGAGGGTAGGCATTAGCTATTTTCTAAGTGTTTGATATAATTCTCCTGTGAAGCCATCTGGTCCTGGGCTTTTGTTTTTCAGGAGATTTTTGATCACAACTTTAATTTCAGTGCTTGTAATTATCTTGATCATAATTTCTATTTCTTCCTGCTTCAGTCTTGGAAGATTGAACTTTACTATAAATCTGTCCATCTCTTCCAGGTTATCCATTTTATTGTGATATAGCTATTCCTAATAGCCTCTTTTAATTCTTTGTATTTCTGTACTGTTTGTTGTAACCTTTCCTTTTTCATTTCTAATTTTGTTGATTTGATTCTTCTTCTTTTTTTTTTTTTTTTTTAAT
>NW_011477122.1:7702-11186 GCF_000754665.1 Bison bison bison | reverse complement strand
TGCCATTTCCTTCTCCAATGCATGAAAGTGAAAAGTGAAAGTGAAGTCGTTCAGTTGTGTCCGACTCTTTGTGACCCCATGGACTGCAGCCCACCAGGCTCCTCCATCCGTGGGATTTTCCAGGCAAGAGTACTAGAGTGGGGGTACCATTGCCTTCTCCAGACCCGAGCCCTAGAGTTAAGCAAAGGGCAGCGAGTAAATATCTATATTGATTCTAAATATGGTTATTTGACTTTACATGCTCATGCTGCAATATGGAAAGAGAGACAATTTAAAACAACAATAGGAGAAGCTATTAAACATTGCAAAGAGATTGAGAGACTTTTAACTGCTCTACATTGTCTTAAAGAAATAACACACTGGAAAGAGTAAGGCAGGGACAGGAGTAAAGCAGCCAAGGGAAATCAGTTGGTCAATTCCCAAGCCAGAAAAGTGGTGCTTTATGAATTCCCTCTCCTACAAATGCCCCTAGTCTGGTCAGGTCCTGCTGAACAAGAAAAACCAAAATACACTGAAGAATTAGAAAGATATGAGAAAAGAGGAGCAAAAATTACTGATAAAGGATGGTTACAGCCTGAAGACAGACAATTAATATTTCTTGAAAATGCTCAATGGAAAATTCTTAAGGGTTTACACCAGAGTTTTAATTTAGGTGTTGAGAGCACTTACCAGATGGCTTCTAACCTATTTGAGGGTAAAAATGTAATGAAAACTTTAAAGAATATTGTCAAGAGACGTTAGATTTGTCAGAAAAATAACCCAAAGACTGAAAAGTTAGCAAAAACTGGGTTACAATGAAATGAAAAGTATTCTGGAGAGGATTGGGAAATTGATTTTACTCAAATGCCAAAAACAAACAAATTTTCTTCCTTACAGTTCTGGGTAGATACTTTTACTGGATGGACTGAGGCCTTTCCTTGCTGTAGTGGGCAGGCTAAGGAAGTTATAAAAATTTTAATCCATGAAATTATTCCCAGGTTTGTGCTGCCACAGAGCCTCTGAGTGACAATGGCTCTGACTTTAAAGCTGCTGTAACTCAAGGGGTATCAAAAGCTCTAGGAATAAAATGTCACATTGTTCCTGGAGACCCCAATCTTCAGGAAAGATAGAAAAGGCTAATGGCATTACTAAGAGACATCTGTGTAAATTAACTCAAGCAACTCAGGACAGTTGGCTTAAAGTTCTATGCATAGCTTTATGAGGGCTCAGACTGCACTTAGAAAGGAGGGACTGTCCCTCTTTGAATGTATCTATGGAAGACTCTCCTTAAGCACAGACATTGTTATAGACCCTGAAGCCTTAGAATTAGTTATGTGACTCAGCTTTCAGCCTTTCAATATACATTATGGAAACTCCAGAAGGTGACTCCTGATCCAGGTTCTGTGTCCAACAAGCCGTTATTTGAGCCAGGCACTGGAGTCCTGATAAAT
This sequence comes from Bison bison bison, assembly GCF_000754665.1. NCBI lineage: Eukaryota > Metazoa > Chordata > Mammalia > Artiodactyla > Bovidae > Bison > Bison bison. The sequence goes on along the minus strand of NW_011477122.1, from coordinate 9,756 downwards.
ACAGTGGGATCTGGAAGGCAATCTCTTGAGCCCCTCTAGGAAGGCCCTTACCAGGTTATTCTTTCTTTTCCCACAGCTCTCAAGGTGCCAGGAATTGATTCCTGGATGCACACACACAAGTTAAAAAGTGGCACCCTGACCAAAACTAAACAATGTCATTTTATGTCTTTATCCTCTATGCTTTCATCTTTTACGTTTTAGATGGGCCTGATAATCTATGTGGGCCTGCTTCTGCTGACTCCAAAAGTCCCAATTCTGCCATTTGACCCTTAAGACAACACCTTCCTGTCCTGGCTCATTCTTATGCTGCATTCCACAATCGGTCTAATTGCTGGGTCTGCAGAGCACTCCCCTCTTCATCAGTTGAAAACTTTCCATGGTAGGTTTCCCCATTTCAAAGAAAAGACTTTCTTCAACTCTGTGAATATTTTTACCAACAGCAATCACGTGTTATTCCTGTCTTTAATCTGATGACATCTATCAATTAACTAACTATGTGACTGGTGTAATACTTTGTACCTTAACTATGGACATAATGTGACTTTCAATTTTGATTATACATTATCTTGGTTTAATGACTACTTTGCTTCACATAAGAAGGTAAATGGGTCTTGGTATAGTGGTTTCCTACCTGATGTTTATCAAATATGGGATGAGGTCATATGGCTAACTCCTGAAAAGGAATGTCTACTATCTAATGCTCCCATATGCTGGAAACAAATAGAATCATCCCCAGAAGTTAACCAACAACTTAATTATAATTATTGGAAACAATTGGGATTTTTGCCTCAAGAACTATGCAACATACTCATACCTGTGCTTTCTAATCCCAGTTCAGTTCCTCCTTTTGCCTGGGCAGGAACTCATGGGACTGTATCCCTCAGTCACACTGGTTTGCTCCAAATGAGATCTACTGGATATGTGGTTCTTATCCATGGGCGTGGCTTCCCACTGACTGAATAGGGAGATGCACACTAGGTTTACCTATTACTCATGGCTTCATATTTTCAGAGCTTCCAGAGAAGACTGCTAATCTGCCACACCTTAAAACTCACTGGGCAAGGTCTGTATTTCACTGGTAAGATTATCTGGCTGCAATATTCTTTCCTCTCTGGGAACTACAGATATTGTGCTACGAATTGATGCTCTGACTAACTTTACTTGACAGACTTTACAAGATACTAAAAAAGCTATTTCAGCCCTTAGTGCTGAGCAAATACAAATTAGAAAGGTGGTTTTACAAAACAGATTGGCCTTAGATATTCTAACAGCCACACAAAGAGGAAGTCGTACTATTATTAATACCTAATGTTGTACATATATACCATATATGAGTACTACTGTTACTCACTTTACTAAACACGTGAACAAAATGATTCAGGCTATGGATTCTCCTGAAGCCACAGTCACCTCACTTTGGGAAACGTTAAGTAGTTCCCCATGATGGAAAACTATCTTAATTACAATAATTCTAATTGCTCTGTTTTTACTGTTTGCTCCCTGCATTTGTAACTGTGTAACTGGATTTGTTTCTAACCATCTGAAAGCTTTTAAGTTACAAATGGTTGTTCAGGCTCCTACAAGTGCCACAGCTTCCTCCAACTATTACCTGGGACCCCTGGATCAGAGACCCTCCATATGAGAGCTAGGAGAATATGTTGCCTCAACAGTTTAGGGATGATGCCTCTCAACAGCAGGAATTAGTTATGGAAAGAAAACAATATCCCTTTCCCTTGGCAACATAATTCTCCTAAAAGAAAAAGGGGAGAGAGGATGAGAAAGTCAATTTCTAGGTAGGTTGATAAGAAGCCCGGGGTCCCCAGATTGGAGAGAGGGGTTTGGGGTTCTCGAGGAGGTGATAGGGATCTGGAATTCTCAAGGAGGAAGAAAGGACAAACGTCTCCTCCCCCTCCCCCTACATTCCTTAGACTTAGTTGCATTTTTTTCCCCCTTTAAATCTGATGATTACAACAAAACAATTCAGTTTAAACTCTGTACTAAGGATTATATAACACCATTGTATCCAGCTTGAGGACAGTTTCTCCTTCCTGAAA
>NW_011477122.1:3640-5698 GCF_000754665.1 Bison bison bison | reverse complement strand
TAGTTAGTTCAGTTATATACTATGGAATATTCAAATGATCTTGTTTCTGGTGGGAAGTGGGGGGATTACTGTAAGCTGAGAATTGCATAAAACTGACTCTGATGTAAATGTCTTATCTTTCTAAACTTACAGATTATGAGGGTCAAAGCTATGACTTACATACTTTTTAAATAGTTCTCTTACTTATGCAACATACTGGCACAGGATAGGCCTATAACTAGTTAGTTGGTTGCCTAAATCAATAGCAGAAAGTATATATATGAGAAGACTCAAATATTCAATATTTTTCACTTGATGGATAAGGCTTTTAAAAGGATGCAGACAATATTTCTTAGAATATCTAAGTTTTTAAGACAAATTGAATGCATAAATTTGTGTATAAAATTGAAATTATGTTGATAAGATTAGTACTATTTATGTTCAACTTATTCCTGAAATTTGCATCATCTGAAAAGAAATAGAAAATCTGGAGTCTAAATAAAATATGATGATAAATTAGAAGGATACAACCGAACTTTAATGGAGGAGTCAGTAATGTTTGATGAACCTAGACTACTGAAGTGAAGTGAAGTGAAGTGAAAGTCGCCCGGTTTTGTCTGACTCTTTGCGACCCCATGGACTATATACAGTCCATGGAATTCTCCAGGCTGGAATACTGGAGTGGGTAGCCTTTCCCTTCTCCAGGGGATCATCCCAACAGAGGGATCAAACCCAAGTCTCCCGCATTTCAGGCAGATTCTTTACCAGCTGAGCCATAAGGGAAGCCCAAGAATACTGGAGTGGATAGCCTATCCTTTCTCCAGAGTATCTTCTTGACCCAGGAATTGAACTGGGGTCTCCTGCATTGCAGGCGAATTCTTTAGCAACTGAGCTATCAGGGAAGCCCCACCTACTTGTATCCTAATTCATTGAACTAACACTCTTTGTGAATCAGAACCTAAAATCCAGAGATTGCTTGCACTTGATTTTAAGCTTCGACACTCATTAGCTGTGTGACCCTGGGCAAGATTCCTCACTTCTCTATGCCTCAGTTTCCACTCCACCATTTGGGTTGCTAATAGCCCCTATCCCTTAGGATAGTTGTAAGGATTAATGGATTGATTAATGAATTAATACAGGCATGTGCGGGCTTCCCTTGTGGTTCAGCTGGTAAAGAATCCACCTGCAAATGTGGGAGATCTGAGTTCGATCCCTGGGTTGGGAAGATTCCCTGTAGAAGGGAAAGGCTACCCACTCCAATATTCTGGCCTAGAAAAGTTCCATGGACTGTATAGTCTGTAGGGTCGCAAAGAGTCGTATACAACTGAGCGACTTTCACTTTCACATTAGTGTGCATATAAGCCTGATAAAAGTGATCAAAAATGTTATTTGTGAAGATAACAATTGTACTCATTCATTGTTGATCTTGTAACAAATTACTTAGATGCTTAAACAGATAAGTGTTATCTTCCTATCTTACAATATTACCTTTTATTAACTGTAGGCTAGAAGTTTGGTGCAAATCTCTGTATTCTTGTTTAATTGTAAGCAAAGGTTCATTTCCAGCTTCTAAAAACTGCTGTATCTCTTGGATCATGATCCCCTTCCTCTGTCTTCAAAGTTAACAAAGATAGGTGAAGTGGCATCTTTCTGTCCTTCTTTCCTGGTTGGAAATCCCAGCCAGGAATTATTCTTCACACTAAACGATTCATGTGATTACTTTGGGCCTACCTAGGTACTCCAGGATACTCTCTCTATCTCAAACTCTTTGCCCTAGTCATATGTGCAAAGTACATTTTGACATAAAAGATAACATATTCACAGGTTCTGAGGACTGTTGCATATAGATCTTTCCTAGGGGTGGTGGGGATGGGTATGTACTATAGTGATGATAGCCTTGCAGTTGACAGCAAGATTTGAGTCAAAAATCATTGCACTTTTTAAGGTGATCTTTGGGGGGATTTTTCAGTTTCTTTAATTTTTAAAAGTAGAAAAGAATTAGTAACCAACTGCCCTGGAATCTCTGTCTAACGGAGTGCTTATAAGCTGTGTCCTCTAGAACACTATTTTTGTGAAAGA
>NW_011477122.1:0-422 GCF_000754665.1 Bison bison bison | reverse complement strand
TTTTCCCTTGTTAATTAAAAAAGATCTCTTGTCTTTCCCATTCTCTTGTTTTCCTTTATTTATTTGCACTGATTGCCTAGGAAGACTTTCTTTTCTCTCTTTGCTATCTTCTGGAATTCAGACTTCAGTTGAGTATATCTTTCCCTTTCTGCTCTACCTTTTGCTTTTCTTTTCTCAATGATTTGTAAGTCCTCAGACAATCGCTTTGCCTTCTTTCATTTCTTTTTATTGGGGTTGGTTTTTATTATTAACTCCTATACAATGTTGTGAACCTCCATCCATAGATTTTCAGGCACTTTGTCTACCAGATCTATTCCCTTGAATGTAATCATTATAGCTCCATTTTATAATCATAAGGTATTTGATTTAGATCATATCTGAAAGGCCTAGTGGTTTTCCATGCTTTCTTTTTTTTTTTTTCA
>NW_011477121.1:11741-12706 GCF_000754665.1 Bison bison bison | reverse complement strand
CCTGTGGGACCCCGGGTCACCCTGGCCGGGCGCCCCCTGCCTGACCTGACCCCAGGCCAAGTTCAAGACCTGCCACCTCCTCTCAGTACCCCACCTCCCGCCACCCTTGTGCATGGCACCTCAGGCCGCCTGGCAGTGGTCACCTGGGTCCTGGCCAAGGGAACCTCGAAAAATCAGCGATGCCGGGGATGCCCAACCTGGGGAGAGGCTGGAGTCCTGGTGGATCTGACCCCGAACCCAGCTGGGCTAGAGCCCCTTCCCCAGCCTGGGGGTGGCGGTGACGGGAGCAGTGACCAGACCTCGGGGGCTGCCCGGGCCGAAGGGGTGGTGTCCTCACCTCGGCCCTCCGTCAGGCTCCGGGGCCAGGCCACCCCGGGCAGTGGGCACAGCCTTGGCCGTGGACCAGCTCTGTGGCTACTTTGCTGGGGCCTCACCCCGCTCACCCTGCCTGGGGGTCCCCTTCTAAAGGGGCTCTGGCCACCCCGGAGCAGGCTGGGAGGAGGAGCTACTCAGACATGCTTCCCGGCTGCGCAGTGGATGCCTAAGACTTGTCCTGGGCCCAGGCCCAGATTTCACAGAGTCTGGGGGCTCCTGGATGGGGAGTCCTGGGGCAGGGCCCAGCAGAGTGTCAGCTCCACCACCTCTGTGCCGAGACCCTCAAGGTCAAGGAGCCCAGCTTGGGTGGGACTGGGGCAGAGGGGCCTGCTTACCCCAAAGGCCCAGGCCACGGGACAGCGGGCTGGGAGCAGTGGGGCTGCCCTCTGCAGGAGCCCCGTGCCCCAACCCAGCAGCAGACGCAGCCTCTGAGACCCAGCCAGGGAGTCCAGGGCGGCCTTTGTGGGTGGTGCCAGGTGGGTTGGGTCCTGCTCGGCCCCTAGCATAGACAACGAAGGGACACAGAAGAGGCTTTGCAGGGGGACTCCTGTGGAGCAGGAGGCTGGGCCAGCCGGCCCATGTGTGCCTCT
>NW_011477121.1:6961-9757 GCF_000754665.1 Bison bison bison | reverse complement strand
GTCCCACCCACTCTGGAGGGAGGAGACCAGGGCGTTACACAGCACGTGCCCAGGGGTGGACAAGGGATCCCCTGACCAGAGGGGAGCCCTGAAAGTCCACGGCGGCCGTCCCAACCCCCTGCCCCACCCTCACCCCATGAGGGTACCGGGGGCAGGGCCCACGGCAGGCACGAATGTCCCGCCCCAGGGTCCAGGGCCCGCTCCCTGCGACGGTCTGCAGGGGGTCGGGCAGGCAGGAGGCCAAGCCCAGAGCATGGGTGCCTGGGCAGCTGGAGGGTGGGCGTGCCTGGGGGTCAGTGGCGGGGGGAGCCAGGGCAGGGCAGTGACAGCCCGCCCCACCGCGGCGGGCACATCCCTGGGCCTGTGGGACAGACAGTGCCCGTGGACAGCTGCTGAGTCATCACAGGGAAATGAAAGGATGGGAAAATTCGCACTTGCTCTCTGGCCAGGCTCCCCACCCCCAGGAAACCCCCGTCCCAGGCCAGCAGCCCCTCACTTCCCGCTGCTCAGGGCCACCTGGCTCCCGCCCCAGGCCTGACCCCAGGCAGCAGCCTTGGCGTCCTGCCTGCTGGGCCCGCCTGGGCTGGGTTGGGGGTGTGGTGGCCGGGATGTCCAGCAGGCCCACGAGGCCCCTGCGCCAGCACCCCCCACTCCTCTCGGGGGCCTGGCCTCTTACGGGCTGACTGGCTCCGGATAGGGGTCAGGGCAGGTGGCCCCCGGGGGTGGGCGCCATGACCCTGGAGGTTCCCTGCAGAGTCCATCCTCCTGTCGATGAAGCCAGCCCTTCAGTCACTCCCCAGTGCTGCTGGTTGAGATTTGAGGGGGACTGCGGGCCATCCCCGGCTTCCCGCATGGCTCAGTGGTAAAGTCTTCCTGCCAGTTCAGGAGACAGTCACTTCCTGGGCCCAGAAGATCCCCTGGAGAAGGAAATGGCACCCCCCTCCAGTACTCTTGCCTGGAGAACCCCATGGACAGAGGACCCTGGGGGGCTACAGCCCTTGGGATCGCAGAGAGTCAGGCGTGACAGCCTGCTGGCAGGCACGCAGGCAGGGACCCCGACCCTAGCCGGGCCAAGGCCTCCGCCTTTGCCCTTCCTGAACCTGTGCCAGCCTGGCTCCCTGCTGCCTCCCAGCTGGGGCCCCACGGGGACCCAAATGATGCCCATCCCAGCCCTCTGCCCGCCACCCTCATCTGGGCAGCTCCCAGTGGTGGGCCTGGCAGCAGGGAGCCGCTGACTCGTGGTTTCTGAGACGCACCAGTACAGGGTTTCGACCAGGCCCAGGGCCCCTCCCAGGCAGGCAGGTCAGCTGCCTGGGGACCCAGGACTGAGGCTGCCGCATGGAGCAGGAGGACAAGCCGACCCGGGCCCCACCGCTGCCCTGACCCTGGGATCCATCCTGGCGCCCAGCCCAGCCCCGAGCCCTCTGAGGCCGTGTTTGGAGTCTGCTCCTGAGCGCTACTCGCTCGGAACCTCCCGTGGCTCCCTTGGCTGTCTCAGCAGTGGTGCCCCTGGGAGGGTGCAGGGAGGTGCCCCTACGTGTGGCAGGGGGGGGTGCCTGGAGCCCACACCTGGCGTCAGGCACCCCCTGCCAGCTGCCCTGCACCTCTGATGTTAACTCACAGCGGTCCCCACTCGGCCCTGAGCCCCGCGCCTAGTCAGGCTGGGCTCTGCTGACCCAACCTTGGGGGCAGCTGCAGGAACCGGCTCTGGGTGCGGAGGCGGGTGCTGTTGGTCCAGCTCCCAGGTCCTGTTTCCGCGCTACCCTCCCAAGGCCGAGGCCCATCCTGTGGGGCAGCAGGGCAGGACGGGGGGCTGCTCCTGCTCAGGACCTGCCCACACGGGCCCTCCTCCCGATCCTTGGGTACAGGTGCCCGCTGAGGCTGTGTGGTGTTGTCCAGCTCGCAGGCAGGAAAACCCAGGCTGAGTGTCACCAGGACAGGACGGGGGGTGGCAAGGAAGCTCGGTGGGGTGGCAAGGAAGCTCGGTGAATTGGCAGGAGCGGCCGGCCCTCAGCCATCCCTGCGGAAGAACTTTTGGGGTCGAGGGGGTGTGGGGTGGGGCGGAGAGATGGCTCCAGCCGGGGCGAGAGTGCCGGGAGTCGCTGCGTCTTGGAGTCGGGGAGGCCGGAGCAGTGTCCTCAGAAAGGTGCCCACGGCGCGGGCGGGACGGTGGGCTGGGCTGAGCAGCAGCCGTGGGGCTTCGGTGGAGGGTCTGCCTCCCGAAGGCCCACCTGCCAGGACACCGGGGACCCCTGAGGGGACCGGCTGCCTGCCCGGGCCCCGGGCCTCTTGGTGAGGTTGGGTATGTGGAGCCTGGCTCTGCCCTTGAGTGGTCGGGGGCCCTGAGGGTGCTGGCCAGGCTGTCCTTGGGCAGAGGCGGGGAGGCCACCCCTGGCCTCCCGCCTGCCATCTCTTCGGCTCCGACTTGGGAAGGTTGGACGGCAGTGTGCCGGCCCCCCTGGAGCCGGGCCTCGAGGCGGGGCTGCTGGCCGGGGCCCCGTGCTGCTGCCCATGACGCAGGCTGCGGCCTTTGTTCCACCTGCTTCCTGGCCGGCTTCCAGTCCACACACGCACACACACACGTGTCCAGGCACACACACCTGGTCAGACCAGTTCCACTGGGCCAGCTCTCAGTCTGCGTCGGCCAGGCCTGTCCAGACACTGCGCTCCTGCCCCAGACTCGGTTTCCCCGCCTGTGAGCTGGGTGGTCCTGCCGGCCCGAGGCCCTCGCTCGGCTGGCTGCACGGGGGGCCTCCAGGCGGGCCCCCTAACTTCTCCCGCCCCCAGGGCCCTTCC
>NW_011477121.1:5812-6861 GCF_000754665.1 Bison bison bison | reverse complement strand
GGGGCGGCCCCCCTAACGTCCCCCGCCCCCGGGCCCCTTCCAGCCTGTGGACTCAGCCTCTCTGCCCTGTAACTCTCCGTTGCCAGTCACTCGCCCCGCCCTGCTCTGTGCCTGACGCCTGGTGCTGGTGGGGACACCCCCTCCTCCCAGTCGCTGGAGCCACAGGTCATCCTGCCCCCAGCGCCCCCTCCTTCTTCTGACCTCCTGCCCCGAGGTTCCAGCTCCTTCCAGGGGCCAGGAGAGTGCTCTGCATGCCCCGGGGGGACGTGTGGGTCCCCTGTGTCCAGCCCCGATGGGCCCCCATGGGTGCTGACCTGGCACCTGGAGGGGCCTGGGTGGACCTTGTGCCCTGACTGGGGGTCCGTGTCCTTCATGATCTGCAGCCCAAGAGCCCTCCCCAGCCTGACAGCCCGGCAGTCGTGACAGCACCAGAGGCTTTGTTCTCTGGGCCACGGGGATGCTGGGCGGCAGAGGGCCTCAGCCCGGCGGCAGTGCCCAGGGCCTGCACCTACCTCTGCGACGTGGACCCAATCCAGCCTTCGTGCCACACCTCCCGCCTCCGGGCACCCCAGCAGGAAGCCAGCCCCTGCTGCCAAGGGACTCTGCTCTCAGGACCCTCTCCCAGGCCTGGGGTGGCTGGTGGGGAGGGTCTCCCACCCCTCGAAACCTGGTCTGGGGGCTGAGGGCAGGAAGGGCGCAGTGCGCAGCCTCTGATCTGTGAGGCTGAGAAGTCCAGGGCCCGGAGGCCTTCCGGGGACCGCAGGAGAGCACAGGGAGGGGCGCAGGTCGGGGTCGGCGGGGGCGGTGCAGGGTTTGGCCAGGCAGGAGCTGCAGGGTAGTGGGCAGTGAGCGAGGGTTGGGGACAGTCGGGGCACCGGACCAGAAGGCGCCGGGGCGGATGCGCAGAGCCGCGGGGGACCAGGGTCGCAGCACAGGGTGGGCTCTCGGGGAGCGGGGCAGGGTCGCGGGGGCCCGGGCGGGGCTGCTCTGGGACACAGTGAGCGCTTGTGTGGCGGCCTCTGCGGCGGCCGGCACCCTAAGCAGACGCA
>NW_011477121.1:3322-5401 GCF_000754665.1 Bison bison bison | reverse complement strand
GCCCTAGAGGGGCAGGCGTGGTGGGCATGCCCTGCGGGGCGACGGCCCAGTAGGCTCAGCTGCGGGGGGTGTGGGGGGGTGGGCAGTGGGCTGTATCTCTGTCCTGTTGAGGGGAGGAGGTGGGGCACAGAGCTGAGTGCCCCTTCCAGGGCAGCTGAGAACAGCGAAGCCAGGCCTTCCTACCCAGGGGAGTTCCAGGAGGCTAGGAGGAGCCTGGCAGCCTGGGGCTTCCAAGGGAGCTGCCACAGCGGCTGCACTGGGCACGGAGGCTGCAGAGAGGTCACACCTCAGGCCTGTCTGGGTCTGCAGCTGAGGCCCCTCTGCCAGGCCCTAGTTCCACCCCCACCCCCATACAGGGGCAGGGGCTGCAGGACCCAAGAAGTCTCGATCTAAGGCCCCACCCTGGACACGCCACGGCTCTCTAGCACCCTTGGGAAGGCCCCTGGAGAGGGCATTTGCACGACGAATGGGCTCCTTGGAGGGCTGTAGGCGCCCAGGAAGCTGGTGCTCCTGTGCGCGCGTGTGTGTGTCTGTGTGCGCACGAGCATGTGTGCGTGTGTGTGCGCGCGCGTGTGCGTGTGTGTGTGCACGCGTGTGCGTGTGTGTGTGCGTGTGTGGGCACGCGCATGTATGTGTGTGACCTGCCTGCATTAGTCTGCAAGGGGATCCTCGCAGGCCTGCTGCTCACAGGAGCCACACGGCAGGCCCAGCCCGTCCGGCCTCACCGGTTAGGATGACGTCCCCCATGCGCCGTCCCCAGTGGTAGCTGTGTCCCCAGGGGTGGCCCCGTCCCTGGGGGTGGCTGTGTTCCCTGTGGCGGCCTGTCCCTGGGGGCAGGGGACTCTGAGCAGATGTCTCCAGCATCTGTGATGGCTGAAGGCGGCCAGGCCTGGCCAGGTTGGGTGAGAGGTGGGCCGAGGGGAGAGGATGGGCGGGGGGGCCGGCAGGACCTGGGAGACCAAGGTGGGGAGGAGCTGGTGGGGGTGCCGAGGGGCAGGCAAAGGTCCTCCTGGGTTAGACTGGACATGGGGGTGCCTGGCCACTACAGACATGGTCAGATGGGGCTGGAGGACCCGCAGGGAGGGGAGGTCGGGAGGGGTGGGGGGCTTGCCCCAGGGTCCAGTCTCGTGTGCTGCAGGCATCTCAGTGACAATAAAAAAAAATCAAGAAGACAAGGTCTGATCTTGAATTAGAGGAGAGGAGCCCTCCAGCCCAGCCTTAAGGAGACAGTTTACATCTCTTATTGAAGCCTGAACACCTCCCCGCCCTGCCTCCCACATGGAGGGGGTCTCAGTTCGCCTGGGCCGGGAAGCGCCCTTCCCGGGTGTGGCTCTGCACACTCCCGGGGGTTCCCGGGCCTGTTAGGAACACAGAGCACCAGCCAGAGACCCACGGGCCACCCTGCTGATCCCAGGGCACCTCTGCACTCCCGAGCCTGGGGCTGGGGGCCTCGGGAGGTGGAGGGGCGACAAGCCCAGGAAATGTCTTTTAAAACAATACTTTAACTGTTAAATGCAACATCCATGCAGAGAGAGCATGGACTTGACATGGTCTTTTTTGTTGTTGTTGTTGATTCAATGTTCTAAATAAAAAAGCATTAAATTTGGGGGCTTGCATGGTGATCCAGTGGTTTAGAGTTTGCCTTCCAATGTAGGGACAAAGGATGGATCTCTGGTCAGGGAACTAAGTTCCTACATGCTGTGGGGGAGCTAAGTCCACAGGCCACAGCTAGAGAAGCCGGAGCTGCTGTGAAGACCCAGTGCAGCCAACATTTAAAAAGAAAAAGAAACACTAAATTTAAGAATCAGTGTCATGAAAGTTACCCTTTATATTGTGCAGAGTGAGTTTAAGGCAAACAGAAGGGCAGTAACAATGGCACCCCCCTCCAGTACTCTTGCCTGGAAAATCCCATGGCCGGAGGAGCCTGGTGGGCTGCAGTCCATGGGGTTGTTAAGAGTCGGACACGACTGAGTGACTTCACTTTCACTTTTCACTTTTCACTTTCATGCAATTGGAGAAGGAAATGGCAACCCACTCCAATGTTCTTGCCTGGAGAATCCCAGGGGCGGGGGAGCCTGG
>NW_011477121.1:0-2816 GCF_000754665.1 Bison bison bison | reverse complement strand
AGCCCTGGCGCTCACCGCTGTCCCTTCTGTCTGTGAAGCAGGCTCCTCCAGGGACCTCGTGGAAGTGGGGCCGCACAGGACCTGCCCTGCTGACACGCTGACTTCACTCAGCATAACGTCCTTAAGGTCCATTCACACTGCAGCGTCTGACCCTGTGTCAGGGCCCCTTTCCTCTTGAAGGCGGGCTAATATCCTGCCATGTGAAGAGACATTTCCTTTCCCCATGCACCTGCTGATTGACACGTGGGTCCCACCCCTGTCTGCTGTGAGTGCGGGTGTGTGCAGGCACCTGTGGGAGACTCTGCTCTCGGCTCTTATAGGCGTTACAGACCCAAGAGTGGAACCCCGGGTCCTGTGGGTCATCGGGCCCATCCCGGGGAACCGCATCGTTCCATGGGCTTCCCAGGTGGCGCTGTGGAAAGGAACCTGCCTGCCAGTGCAGGAGACGCAAGAGGCCCGGGTTCCGTCCCTGGGTTGGGAAGATCCCCTGGAGGAGGAAATGGCAACCCAATGCAGTATTCTTGCTTGGAGGATCCCATGGACAGAGGAGCCTGGGGGGCTGCGGTCCATGGGGTCGCAAAGAGTCGGACACGACTGCCACCTCCTGCCAATGCTTGGCATCTGCCTGGCTCTGTTTTGGTGATGGCCATCCTGGTGGGTGCAAGGTGGGATCTCAGGGTGGGGTGTGTGTGCATGTGTGAGTGTGTGTGTGTGTGTGTGAGTGTGAGTGTGTGACTGTGTGTGTGAGTGTTTGAGTGCGGGTGTGTGAGTATGAGTGTGTGTGTGTGAGTGTGTGAGTGCGTGTGAGTATGAGTGTGTGACTGTGTGAAAGTGTGAGTGTGTGTGTGAATGTGTGAGTGTGTGAGTGCATGTGAGTGTGTGTGTGTGAGTGCCTGTGAGTGCATGAGTGTGTGTGTATGAATGTATGTGAGTGCGAGTGTGAGTGCATGTGTGTGAATGTGTGTGTGAGCACATGTGAGTGTGTGTGAATGTGTGTGAGCACGTGTGAGTGCATGTGTGTGAATGTATGAGAGTGTGTGTGTGAGTGCGTGTGTGTGTATGACTGTGTGAGCGTGAGTTTGTGTGTGTGAGCACGTGTGTGTGTGATGCATGTGTGAATGTGTATGAGAGTGTGTGAGCGTGAGTGCATGTGTGTGTGAGCGCATGTGAGTGTGCGTGTGTGTGTGAGCGCATGTGAGCGCACGTGTGTGTGAGTGTGTGAATGTGTGTGTGTGAGTGTGAGTGCGTGTGTGTGAGTGTGTGTGTGTGAATGTGTGTGAGCACGTGCGTTTGTGTGTGTGTGTGTGAGCGCGTGTGTGTGTGTGTGAATGCGTGTGTGAAAGTGTATGAGAGTGTGTGTGAGTGCGTGTGTGTGTGAGCACATGTGAGCACACACGTGTGTGTGAATGTGAGTGTGAGTGTGAGTGCGTGTGTGAGTGCATGTGTGTGTGTGTGAATGTGTGAGCACGTGTGAGTGTGTGAGCACGTGTGAGTGTGTGTGAGTGCGTGTGTGAATGTGTATGAGAGTGTGTGAGTGTGAGTGCGTGTGTGTGTGAGCGCGTGTGAGTGTGTGTGTGTGAGCGCATGTGAGCGCACGTGTGTGTGAGTGTGTGAATGTGTGTGTGTGTGAGTGTGTGTGAGTGTGAGTGCGTGTGTGTGAGTGTGTGTGTGTGAATGTGTGTGAGCACGTGAGTGAGTTTGTGTGTGTGTGTGAGTGTGAGCGCATGTGTGTGTGTGTGAATGCGTGTGTGAATGTGTATGAGAGTGTGTGTGAGTGCGTGTGTGTGTGAGCACATGTGAGCACACACGTGTGTGTGAATGTGAGTGTGAGTGTGAGTGCGTGTGAGTGTGAGTGCATGTGTGTGTGTGTGAATGTGTGAGCACGTGTGAGTGTGTGAGCACGTGTGAGTGTGTGTGAGTGCGTGTGTGAATGTGTATGAGAGTGTGTGAGTGCGAGTGCGTGTGTGTGTGAGCGCGTGTGAGTGTGTGTGTGTGAGCGCATGTGAGCGCACGTGTGTGTGAGTGTGTAGGTGTTTTGTCTGCACTGTGCAGCCTGCAGGGTCTCTCAGTTCCCGGACCAGGGACTGAACGGTTGCCCCGGGCGATGGAAGCGCAGAGCCCAGCGGCTGGACCCGGGAGCCCCAGGCTCTTCAGCACCGACGCCGTCTGGCCGTTCTCACTGTCCTGCTCACCCAGGTAGGATCCCCAACCCCCACCAACCACCCCATCTCCCCCCCAGGCTCAGGGAGCAGGACGTGTCTGGAGAAACCCTCCCTGCTGCCTGCCGCTGCCGGCCCATGTCCCGCCCCCCAAACCCTGACCCCTCCTCATCCTCTGGCCCCTCCCAGGCCTCCTTCCGCCACCGCTGCCCTACAGGGGCCACAGAGACACGTATGGCTCCCCTCATCGGAGCAGCTTCTCGGGACCTGCCCCCCGAGTGCCAGATGGGCACTGCCCTCTCGCCCGGACGCCCTGGCCTCTGCTCCGTCACACCTACAGCTGGCTCCTTCAGCGTCCTGCGGTCATTGCAAGTGACCCCAAACCCTATGGCTGTCTCCCGGCTCCTGAGGGCCTGGAATCCAGGTGCGGCCACGCCCCCCAAGTCAAGGCGCGGAGCAGGGCCGCGGTCTCGCGGGACATCTCGGCCGGGGTGGCGTTGGTGTGGCTGGTCCGGGTCCTGGCTGGGGGGCCTCCCTCAGCTTCACACATGTGGGTCCCTCCACGGGTGGCCGCCGGCTCCTGCTGCCCGCTGGACGGGAGGTGGGCTGCACAAGGTGGGCCGGGGTCCAGAGCCTGCCCAGCGCTCATCACCCCCG
>NW_011477120.1:12631-14364 GCF_000754665.1 Bison bison bison | reverse complement strand
TGAGGGACCCGCCCGAGGTGGGCACATGGGGCTGGAGGCGCTCAGACACCCATTCCAGGGGCTCCGGGAGGGACGCTAAGTCTGCACGGCCACAGGGCTCAGACCCCGCGTTTCTGGGAAGGAATTTGGTTTCTGTCTGCCCAGGAACCCAAAGGCCCAGTAGGGAGTCAGGAGGACGTGCATGGCAATGGGAGAATGGCCCTATTCCCGGATGTTAAACCGACTGCTCCAGGGAACTCCCATATCTTTTTGTCTGCAAGTGCCTGACAGAGCCCCAGACTCCGGCAGTCCTGAGGATACTGTGTCCCGATGGACGTGGCCCAAGTGTCAGAAAAGAACGCAGATCCACGGGCACCTTCTGCGGGTCTTGGCGAGAGTCAGTGTTAGAAACAGGGCTGCTGGACCACTGAGCCGGAGGGAATCAGTGTGGATTCTGGCCTGCGGCCTCATCGAGGCTCTCAGGAGCTCCACTGGCTCCTGAATCCTGCAGTTTCCCCAGCATTGCACCTGCCCTCCTGCTGCCTCTTCCTGTGCGAGGCCCCGAGGGTGGTTCTCTGTCCAGGGTGAACTCAGGAGAGAAGCGACTGAGTCAGACAAAGAAAGGTAAAGATCGTGTGATATTGACCATGTAAAATAATGGTACCAATGAGGTTATTTACAAAAGAAAGACACAGATGTAGAAAACAAACCTAAGGTACCAGGCGCTAAGAAACAGGGTGGAGGATGGGAGGTATTAAGTGGGGATCTGGATGATCATACACCCATTCCTATGCATGAAACTGTCAGAAATAAGGATCTACTGTGTAGCATGGGAAATTCTATTCTATACTCTGTAATCACCTGTACGGGAAAAAAATCTTTTGTAAAAAAGAGTGGATACATGTATGTATATAATTGATTCACCAGACTGTACAAGAGGAACTAACATAACCTTGAAAATCAAGGATATTGCAATGAAAATTGAAAAATAAATAAATTTTCTCATCTAGTAACCTTCCCTGAGTGAAGTGTCATAGCCCATCACTGAATAAATAGAAAAATGTTTTGAGGACTAGAATGGAAACACAGTATAATAAAGAAAACCTGAAGAGGTAGTTGCCCAAACTTAACAGACAATATCATATTTCTTTCACAAATTGTCTATTATTTTCTAGTCAATCTTGTATTGTACAAACCAATGACATAATCTTTAACTCCACAACCTAGCATCAATATTTCCACTGTGCATACATATTGAATAGTAGAATGAGAAGGTATGAGGTCATATGCAAGCAATGAGGATCAGGAGTCTTAGAGAAAAACCAACGACAGGTATTGTGTGTGGACTTACAGACATAAAGAGAAAAGCAATAGTGTGTAACCTAAACAGAAGAACAAAACAAAAAATAAACAAATAAAAATATTCTGAAGGAAAAATTTCATGCAGAACTGAATGAAAAGCCACTATGAGGTACCATTCCACACCAGTCAGAATGGCTGCGATCCAAAAGTCTACAAATAATAAATGCTGGAGAGGGTGTGGAGAAAAGGGAACCCTCTTACACTGTTGGTGGGAATGCAAACTAGTACAGCCACTATGGAGAACAGTGTGGAGATTCCTTAAAAAACTGGAAATAGAACTGCCATATGATCCAGCAATCCCACTGCTGGGCATACACACTGAGGAAACCAGAAGGGAAAGAGACATGTGTACCCCAATGTTCATCGCAGCACTGTTTATAATAGCCAGGACA
>NW_011477120.1:7119-10777 GCF_000754665.1 Bison bison bison | reverse complement strand
TGAGTGACCTTCACTTTTAGATGACATAGTGGAGGAGAGCAGGAGACCAGGAGAGGCAGGAGACCAGGAGAGGGCGCTGTCCTGTACTGTTAGGAACTTTACACCTTGGAAACCACAGGGGAGTCCAGTAAAATCCTTTTTAACAATGAAGTTGTCTCTCATAGAAGAGCCTCCACCTAGATTCTTTCTGGAAAAAAATAACAGGCTATGACATTCTTGGAGTTCTGATTGGAAAAATATCAGTCTCAAGAACAATCAGCAAATCTACAGAAGAAACTGGGAAATATTGTAAAAATTCTGAGATTATAAAGGGTAGGGAAATCATAGCTATGTTTCCCTGATTATTTTTCACGGCACAGGAAAGTTCTGACCTGTGTATTGCTGCAAGTTCACAGCAAGTGGCTGAGCCTGATCATCACCCAATGATGGCTCCTGAAATAGGCTCCGGGGTCACAGGCCCGCACATGGACAGCAAGACTGACTCATCACTGCAGTGAGGATTCCCGAAAGAGTTCCTCTTTTGGTGCCACAGGCTTCGTCAGTGTTTACTAATACACATTAACCTGAAAAAGTTCATCAGAACTTTTTCTCATATTATATTAATCAGGCAGAAACATCAGGTGAATTTGTATCATTCTTAGAAAATCTTTCTCATTTTTCTTTTTGCCTGTCTGCTTCCACTGTCATGACTCTCAGAGGCACTTGCCTCTGTTATGTACAAACTGAGGAAAATTAGCCTACAAACTGGTTGCTGTTTCCTTCTCCAGGGGATCTTACTGATTAAGGATTGAACTTGCAACTTTTGTGTTTCTTGCATTGGAAGGCAGATTTTTTACCTCTGTGCCACCTGGGAAGCCCCATATAGTAATATTACACTATAGATATTTCAAATCTCAAGCTAATGAAATTTTTTTTTATTATGACTTTGAAAATCAATTTCCCATCTCTTGTTGACATTATTCATTATTATTTTATTTGTAATATGTTAGGTAGATTTTGGAAAACTTCAATAACCATAGAATATTTCAGAGTTTTAACTCTTTCACTCATGTATTTGCTTATTCATTCACCTTTTATTTATTGTGTGCCACGTTCTAAGTGCTGAACTGGACAGTGGGAACAGAGAAGTAAATAAGGCAAAGACTGTGCTTACTTTCTCAGAATCTGCAGTCCCCTAGTAAAATGCACTTAGGTATTTAAAGAAATTCTGTTGAATATTATGATAAGACGGTATCTCACCAGACAGTATGTTTTAATAGAAACTAAGCTGAGCTGTACAGTCAGGAAAAACTTCCTGGATAATCTGCTGATGAGCTTTGATATGGTGGATGACTAGGGTTTAGTGAAAAGTCTAAATGTTTGCCAAAGAGAAAAGGTTTCACAATGTCTATCAAACACATGAATCCACACAGGTAGGTCACGCTTGAAGAAAACTGAGATATTTCTTTAGTTTATGAGGCTGCAATATATACCATGTCATTCTTCTACTCAAATATGTTTCAGCTATGCAAGGAAGAGACATTTCCTACAGTGTACATGAAACTTATGGCATGCAACTTTTATTCTAATAAAACTATTGTATGTAAACCAAATATCCACTGATTATGTTTGAGAAATGCTCCACAAGGGTTTTTATTATTAGATAACTTAATTAACAAAGTTATACTTTCAACCTGGTTATGCTACTTTATAAACACACAATCATAATGTTCCATTAAATCACAGTGAGATCAGAGACAGACAGGTATCATCCTGTAGCCTCACATGATGTTTCAGGGCTATATTTTCCTCAGACAAAAAGTCACCAAATACACTGTCACAGAACTTGGCAATTCATGGAGACCTAAGGCAACAGAAAACTCCAGATGGGAGGAGAAGGAAGAAAGAAGGAAGCTATATATGAGGGATCCTCTGGAAACACCAGAAGCTCACAGCTCCATTGTCATAATCCAGAAACAATCGAATGCTACACAGAGGACTTTTCACATACTGAACTATGGGTAGGAAGCTGGGGGGGCAGAAATTAATAATTGTTCACCTTCATAGAAAAAAGAAGAAATGCTTCTTCAGAATCAATAATGATAGAGGTATCACTTGTCAAGCTGTTTGTACAGATTCTCACGGTCCAGTCGGAGGAGTGGGTCACATCCACCTTTCAGTACTGCCTCCCGGAAGTGGAAGGCCTGAGCTCCCCACACCACAAGAGTCTCTCCACCCTGGTCTGTCTGGACTTGCCATGGCAGTCATCTCAGAAAGGCTTATATTGTGAGTGGTCATTGTCTGAGTCAGAACGTTATCCCCTGCAGAAAGAGCAAAAATCAGATTAGCGTGTGGGATTTCCATGTTCTGAGAGGCAGAGGGTCTCTACACAAGGAGTCTTTTCATTTTCTTTCCTCCAAGAAAATAGGAAATGAATACAAAAGGGAGTTCAAACAGGTGCTTCTATGAAGAACAACAGCTATTATTATATCTATAGCAAATGGAAACTCCTTAAATCATGTAGAAAAAGTAAATATATATATATATATTATATATATATAAAATGAACTCTGTGAAATCTGGCAATGTCAAAATCTTGACAGCTTACTTGAAGAACACATAAAATTTAATTTTTTCAGTACTTTAGTACTTTACACTTTTCAGTACTTTACACAAAATGTATTTGTGTCTTTTGTCTTTAATATTATTTAATATATAAACAACACTTTACTATTACATAGGTATTTTGGGGACTGTAGTCTCACTTCTTAAGTTTTCAAAGTAAAAATGTTTGAGAGAAATTCATCCATGTCTTATTTGAAATCTTTTGAGTGGATGTTCTGACCAGTCATGTTCACATACCCCTTGCCTTTCTGTTGTTTTGATATTATCTAACAGCGTTACATTTATTCTGCCTAAGACAATTTTCATATATTTTCTCAAAAGTTAGTAATTATAAAAATAACAAATATTTGTGTACAATGCATAAAAAATGCAGCAGTAATATAGAGCAAATTAAAACCAAGCAAGGCCATATTTAAACTTTCAGGAATGACATAAACTGAATAACCATACATGAGGGACTGCTACACTGACAACTAAAGCTTCTGTTTAGAACCAACTAAACAACTGATCTCTTCTTGCTGTCCTTATTTGAGATTCAACTAAAAATATATGACAAGGCCACATACCATTTAGCATAACTTATAGAATTATAAATTCTATACCTATAGAATTATAAATATTCTCTTATTTTCTGCTTACTACACATGATTGCCTATTCTGAAAATGGCTGGAATATGTACTCTGTTTCTCAATAAATGCATCATTTTAGTAAACATTTCTAATTTCAGTGTCAATAATATGGAAATGCTAACAATGATAATAACTGTAATGTTCATGTCTTAAATCACCTTTTCTGAACTTGACTGACATCAGCCTTTTAATCTTTAACTTTATAATCTTTAGTGTATGAAGTCATTTTTTTTTTTTGGTGATCATTGTTCTCAATAGATGTATTAGTCTTAAAATGTTAATAAATAACAGCTTATGCACACAAAAATCATATATTAGCCTAAAGTCGGAGAAGGCAATGGCACCCCACTCCAGTACTCTTGCCTGGAAAATCCCATGGATGGAGAAATCTGGTGGGCTGCAGTCCATGGGGTCGCTAAGAGTC
>NW_011477120.1:3558-6411 GCF_000754665.1 Bison bison bison | reverse complement strand
TTTGCATCAGGTGGCCAAAGTACTGGAGCTTTATCTTCAGCAACAGTCCTTCCAATAAATATTCAGAGTTAATTTCCTTTAGGATTGACTGCTTTGATACACATAAATAAACTCAAAATGGGTTAACAACCTAAATGTGAGACTATATACTATAAAACTCTTAGATGAAGACATAGAACACTCTTTACCATAAATCATAGCAAAATACTTTTTTTTTTTGAGCCTTCTCTTAGAGTAAAGGAAATTAAAAAAAAAATAAGCAAATAGAATCTAATTAAACTCAAAACCTTCTCCACAGCAAAGGAAACTGTAAACAAAACAGAAAGAAAACCCACAGAATGGGAGGAAATATTTGAAAAAGATGAGACCAACAATAGATTTGTCTCCAAAAATTTATAAAGAGCTCATTTGACTCAATATATATATATAGAGAGAGTGCTTATATATATATATATATACATAAAAGTAAAAAATGGGCAGATGGCCTAAATAGATATTTCTTCTAACAAAACATGTGAATGGCCAAACAGCACAAGAAAAGATTCTTGACGTCAATATTTACTGGAGAAATGCAAATCAAAGCTACAATGGGATCTAACCTCACATGAGTCAGAATGACCATAATCAAAGCTATTACAAAAGGTAAACTCTGGGGAGAGTGGTAGCTCAGCATTGAGACTGCTAGCATGTACATGATCATGCCTGCCTGAGACTTGGATTCAGCCTGAGACCAGAGCATGCAGGCCCAGTCACTCAGTGCTTTGTGCAATAAAGTTTATTAAAGTAACAGTGATGGAGAAGGCTTCCAGCAAAATCACTGGAAGAGGCAGGAGAGTGCCTACCTCACTAGTTTAAGTGGGGCCTTATGTACTTCTCAGCTGGCTACTGAGAATAGATAAAAAGAAGACCTCAAGGTTGTAAGAGTTCCACCAGACCCTTTCCCAAGGCACACATCCAGAGATAATTTGGCACAAGATTAGCTGGGGAGAATGGTACGGGTCCATGTTTCAGGGGTATGAATCTTGAGAAACAGTTTCCTGGGCAAGATCTGTTACAATTATAATCATTAACATAAAGCCAAAGAAAAACATTTCCACCAGTAAGACACTGTGCTGTGTGAACATTAGTTCCTATAGAGGCCAGTTCTCAGGCAAGATACCTTGTTGCACAAGGCATAAGGAAAGCATCAGTGAGAGTGTTAACCTCCTCCTTAAAGGTGACCTGGACGCCTAAGCTTTAACTCTCTCAAGAGTGTGGAGAAAAGGGAAACTTCCTGCTCTTCATGGGGATATACACTGGTAAACCACTGTGGAGAACAGTTAAAGTCTCCTTAAATAACAAGAATAAAGCTATCATGTGATTCAACAATTCCACTCCTGGGCATATATCCAGGGAAAAGTGTGGTTCAAAGGATTCATGCACCTCGATGTTCATTGACAAGTTGTTTGCAACTGTCATGACATGGAAGGAACATAAATGTCCAAGGACAGATGAATGGATGCAAAAAATGTGTTACATATACACAATGGAATATTACTCAGCCAAAAAAAGAACCAAAAATGCCATGTGTGGTGACATGCAAGGAATTGGAGACTGCCATACTGAGTGAAGTGAGTCAGAAAAAGAAAGAGCAGTATCATATGATATTAGAATCTAAGAAAATGATGCAAATAGTGATTTATAAAACAGAATCACAGGTGTAGAAAAAATAACATGTAACATGGGGCTAAGAAGGGGTAAGGGATTAATTAGGAGACTGGGATTGACACATACACATTACTATATGTGAAGTAAATAATTACTAAGAACCTACTGTATAGCACAGGGAACTCAAATAAATACTTAGACGTATATAATTTTTTTTCAAAAGAGTTATTGTTGTTATTCAGGAAATAAGACACGCCCAACACTTTGCAACCCCACGAACTGCAGGATGCCAGGCTTCCCTGTCCTTCACTATATCCCAAAGTTTGTTCAAACTCACGTCCATTGAGTCATGATGTCACTCAACCATGTCATCCTCTATTACCCCCTTCTCTTGTCTTCAATCTTCCCCTACATCAAGGTCTTTTCAAATGAGCTAACTCTTTGTATCACATGGCCAAAGGACTGGAGATTCAGCTTCAGTCCTTCCAATGAACATTCAGGCTTGATTTTCTTTAGGACTGACTGGTTTGATCTCCTTGCTGTCCAAGAAACTCTCAAGGGTCTTCTCCAGCATCACAATTTGAAAGCACCAATTCTCTGGCACTCAGCCTTCTTTATGATCCAACTCTCACATCGGTACATGACAACTGGAAAAACCATATTTTTACCATAGGGACCTTTGTCAGAAACGTGATGTCTCTGTTTTTTAATATGCTGTCTAGGTTGGTCATAGCTTTTCTTCCAAGGGACAAGCAGCTTCCAATTTGGTGGCTGTAGTTATTGGCTACATTAACTACATTGGCAGACATTTTGGAGCCAAAAAAAATAAAACCTGTCACAGGTTCGACTTTTCCCCCATCTATTTGTCATGAAGCAAGTTCCGATGCTATAAAGAGCAATATTGCATAGGAACCTGGAATGTCAGGTCCATGAATCAAGGCAAATTGGAAGTGGTCAAAAAGGAGATGGCAAGAGTGAATGTCAACATTTTAGGAATCAGTGAACTCAAAT
Source organism: Bison bison bison (assembly GCF_000754665.1). Taxonomy (NCBI): domain Eukaryota; kingdom Metazoa; phylum Chordata; class Mammalia; order Artiodactyla; family Bovidae; genus Bison; species Bison bison. The sequence goes on along the minus strand of NW_011477120.1, from coordinate 3,753 downwards.
GGACTGGAATGGGTGAATTTAACTCAGATGACCATTATATCTACTACTGCGGACAGAAATCCCTCAGAAGAATAGCCATGATAGTCAACAAAAGAGTCCGTAATGCAGTACTTGGATGCAATCTCAAAAACGACAGAATGATCTCTGTTCGTTTCCAAGCAAACCATTCAATATCACAGTAATCCAAGTCTATGC
>NW_011477120.1:0-513 GCF_000754665.1 Bison bison bison | reverse complement strand
GTGTAACTCAAGGAAGCTATGAGTCATACCTTGCAGGGCCACCAAAGATGGACGAGTCATGGTGGAGAGTTCTGACAAAATGTGTTGCACTGGAGAAGGGAATGCCAAAACACTTCAGTGTTCTCACCTCAAGAACCTCATGAACACTATGGAAAACGGAGGTGAGATGACTACATATATATATATATATATAAAATTCACTTTGCTATATACCTAAGACTAATACAATATTGTACATCAACTTTATATTTCAAAAAAAATTAAAAATAAGTAAAGAAAATTTTCCATCCAGTATCTTTTCTGAGTGGAGCACCATGACCCATCTTTGATTAAATATGAAAATGTTTTGAGGAATAGAATGCAAGCAGAGTCAAAATAAAGAAAATCTTAAAAGATAGTTGTCCAAACTTCATATACAGTATCACATTTCTTTCACAGATTGTCTATGATTTTTTTAGTCTATCCTGCAGTGTACAACTATGCAATAATCCTTAACTTCACAACCTAGCATCA
>NW_011477119.1:3762-12344 GCF_000754665.1 Bison bison bison | reverse complement strand
CCTCTTGAGTTGCGACGGGGACCTCAGGGACATGCTCGTGTTGCCTTAGGAATGTCAAGTCTCCATTCGAGTTGCAAGGGGACTCTCAGGATTCCTCTCCAGTCAGTGCAGGGCCATAGGGCCTCATCTCGAGTTGAATTCTGAACCTCAGGGTTCGTCTTCAGTTCTGACATGGATCTCGGGGTTCCTATGGAGATTCAACAGGGGAGTCAGGCCTCGTCTCATGTGGAGACATGGAACTCCACTTCCCTCTCGAGGTTTCAAAGAGGTGTCAGGTTTCCTGTCGAGTGGACACAGGGTTCTGGGGCTTTTTCTCGAGGTGCCATGGGGCTGTCACACCTCCCTTTGTGTTTTGAGTCATTCCTCGGGATTCCAGTCAAGTCCATGCGGGGGAATCAGGCGTATCTGGAGTGGATGGGGAATTCGGCGTCTTCTCAAATTGAGGCACAACTCCTGGGAATGCACTCGAATTTCAAGGGGAGACCAGCCTCCTCCCGAGGGCCGACAGCAACGTTGGGATTCCTTTCCTGATGAAGAGGGGGAATCGACCCTCATCTGGATGAGAGGAGGGGGAAAATGGGGCTCTTCTTTAGTTGTGGCGTGAAACTGGGGTTTCCTCTCTAGTGGTTACGGGTATCTCGGGGACTTTCCTGAGTTGCATGAAGTTGTCAAGTACCCTTTCGCACTTCAAGAGGGAACGTGCAGTTTCTCTCAAGACACTGCTCTGGAAAAGGGCCTCATCTCGTGTTGAGGGGAAAATTTCGTGGTTGTTCATGGGTTGCGGCGAGAAGCGTGGCGTTCCTCTCGAGCAACGGGGATCTCAGGGACAGGATCGTGTTGCCTCAGAGAAGTCAGGTCTCTTTTCGAGTTGCAAGGGACCCATCGGGATTCCTCTCGAGTCACTGCCGGTGAATAGGGCCGAGTCTAGAGTTCAGTCAGGAAACTCAGTGTTCCTCTCCGGTGGCAACTGGGATCTCGAGCTTCCCATCAAGGTTCAACTAGGGAGTCAGGCCTTGTCTGGTGTTGAGGCGTGGAACTCTGCTTTTCTCTGGAGTTGTCAAAGGGCTATCAGGCCTCCAGCCGAGTTCAGAAGGGGAATCTGGGCTTTTTCAAGAGTATAAGCAGGGGCGACAGGCCTCACATCCTGTTGTGAGGGGATACTCTGTGTTCCATTGCAGTCGGTGCAGTGGAATCAGGAATTATCTGGAGCAGAGGGGGAACTTGGCATCCTTTTCCCTTGCAGCAAGATCCGAGGGGTTCCACTCGAGATTCACGCAATGACACAGGCCTCCTCTTGTGGTGCGAGGGGAAGTTGGGATTCCACTTGATTCTAAGAAAGGAATGGGCCCTCATCTTCGGATGAGGTGGGACACACGAGGTTCTAGTCGGGTTGTGGTGGGAAACTCGGTTTTCATCTCGAGGTGTACCGGTGATCTCTGGGACCCCTTGAGTTGCATAAAGAGAGTCAAGCTTTCTCTCGAGTTTTGAGAGGGAACCTGGGATTGTTCTTGAGGTGCTGCAGAAGAAAAGGGCCTCATCTTGCGTTGATGGGGGCATCTCGTGGTTTGTCTCGTGTTGTGGAAGGAGGCTTGAGATTCCTCTCCAGATACCAAGGGGAACTCACAGAGCCTCTTGTTTTGCCTCAAGGAAGTCAAGTCTCCATTCGAGTTGCGAGGGCGAGCGCGGGAGTGCTATGGAGTCACGGCAGGGGAATCAGGCTTCAATTTGCATGGAAGGAGGAATCTCAAGGTGTTTCTCCAGTTGCAGCAGGAAATGTGGGTTTCCTCCAGTTGCCACAGGGACCTGAGTGAGCCTCTCATGTTGTTTCTGGGAAGTCAGGAATCCTTTCGAGTTTTGAGGGGCCTCTCAGGATTCCTCTCGAGTTGGTGCAGGTGACTAGAGCCACACCTCGAGTTGAGGCGGGAAACTCAGAGTTCCTTTCCAGCTCTGACAGGGATCTCGGGGTCCCTATGGAGATTCCCCTGGGGAGTCAGATGTCGGCTTGTGTTGGGGCATGGAACTCCGCTTCCCTCTCGATGTGGCAAAGAGTTGTCAGGCCTCCTGTCTAGTTGAGGTAGGGATCAGGGGTTATTTCTAAAGGTGCCATGGGGCTCTCAGGCCTCCCTTCGTGTCGTGAGTTGATCCTCAGGGTGACATTCGAGTCCTTGCATGGGAATGAGGCCTTATCTTGAGTGGACGGGGACATCAGTGGCATGACCCCTGGAGTGCCTCTCGAGTTTCAAGGTGAGACAGGCCTCCCCCTGGTGTGCGACAGGAACATCGGGATTCCTTTGCAGATGAAGCAGGGGAATGGACTCTCATCTCGAGATGAGGAGGGGAAACCGGGGCACTTCTTTAATTGTGGCGGGAAACTCGGGCTTCCTCTTGAGTGGAGACAGGGATGTCGGGGAAGTTCTTGAGTTTCCCAAAGGGTGTCAAGTACCCTTTCGAGGCTCAAGAGGGAAGGTGGGATTTCTCTCGAGACTCTACAGCAGATAGGGGCCTCATCTCGCGTTGAGGGGAGAATCTCCTGTGTTTCTCGAGTTGCGACAGGACAGTTGGAGTTCCTCTCAAGTTGCGACCAGGACCTCAGGGACCCGCTCGTGTTGCCTCAGGAAATTCAAGTCTCCATTCGAGTTGAGAGGGAACTCCTGGGATTCCTCTCCAGTCAGTGCAAGGGCATAGGGCCTCATCTCTAGTTGAGGTCGGAACTTCTGGGTTCCTCTTTAGTTCTGACATAGATATTGGTGTTCCTATAGAGTTTCATCAGGGGAGCCGGGTCTCATCTCGTGTGGAGACATTGAAGTCAGCTTCCCTCTCGAGGTGTAAAAGAGGTTTCAGGCTTCCTGTTGAGTGAACACAGGGCCTGGGGCTTTTTCTCGAAGTGCCACTGGGCTGTCACCCCTCCTTTTGTGTTTTGAGTTGATCCTCGGGGTTCCAGTCCAGTCAGTGCAGGGGAAATCAGGCTAATCTGGAGTGTTTGGGGAAATCGGGGTCGTTTTGAATTGAGGCACGACTCCTGTGGTTGTGCTCGAGTTTCAAGGGAGACCGGCCTCCTCCTGAGGGCCGATGGCAACATCGGGATTCCTTTCCCTGTGAAGCAGGTGAATCAAACCTCATCTCGATTAGAGGATTTGGAAAACGGGTCTCTTCTTGAGTTGTGGCATGAAACTCGGGGTTCCTCTCTAGTGTGGACGGGTATCTCGGGGATATTCCTGAGTTGCATCAAGGTTGTCAAGTACCCTTTCGCATTTCAAGAGGGAACGTGGGGTTTCTCTCGAGACACTGCTCTGGAAAATTGCCTCATCTCGCGTTGAGGGGAGAATCTCGTGGTTGTTCACAGATTGCGGCGGGAAGCATGGGGTTCCTCTCAAGTTGCAACGGGGATCTCAGGGACCGGGTCGTGTTGCCTCAGAGCAGTCAGATCTCTTTTTGAGTTGAGATGGACCTGTCGGGATTCCTCTCGAGTTGCTCCTGGCGAATAGGGCCCTGTCTAGAGTTCAGTTGGGAAACCCAGTGTTCCTGTCCAGTGGCGACAAGGATCTAGAGGACCCTATGGGGATTCCAAGGTTCAACAAGGCAGGCAGGCCTCGCCTGGTATTGAGGCATGGAACTCTGCATTCCTCTCGAGTTGTCAAAGGGGTTTCAGGCCTGCAGTAGAGTCAGGCTGGGAATTTGGGTTTTTTCAAGAGCATAGGCCGGGCCAACAGGCCTCCCATCCTGTTGTGAGTGGATACTCAGTGCTCCATTGGAGTTGGTGCAGGGGAATCAGGACTTATCTGGATCTGAGGGGAAACTCGGAATCCTTTTTCCTTGCAGCAGGATCCGTGGGGTTCCACTCGAGATTCAATTGGTGACACAGGCCTCCTCTTGTAGTGCAAGGGGAAGTTGGGATTCCTCTTGAGTTGAAGCAGGTAATGGGCCCTCAACTCCAGATGAGGTTGGACACACTGGGCTCTTCTCCACTGTCGCATGAAAGTTGCTTTCATCATGAGTTGTGACGGAGATCTCTGGTCCCCCTTGAGTTAAATGAAGAGAGTCAAGCCTCCTCTCGAGTTTTGAGAGGGAACTCGGGATTGCTGTCCTGGCGCTGCAGGAGAAAAGGGTCTCATCTCGCGTTGACGGGGGAATCTCGTTTTTTGTCTCGAGTTGCGGTGGGAGGCTTGGTGTTCCTCTGCAGGTACCACTGGAAGCTCAGGGCACCTCTCGTGTTGCCTCAGGGAAGTCAAGTCTTTATTCGAGTTGTGAGGGGGAGCGTGGGAGTGCTCTGGATTCACGGCAGGGGAATCAGGCCTCAATTCCCTTGGAAGGGGGAATCTCAAGGTGTTTTTCGAGTTGCGGCAGGAAGTGTGGGTTCCCTCTAGTTGCCATGGAGACCTGAGGGAGCCTCTCATGTTGTCTCTGCGAAGTCAGGAATTCTTTTGAGTTGTGAGGGGCCTCTCAGGATTCCTCTCGAGTTGGTGCAGGCGACTATGGCCTCACGTCGAGTTGATGCGGGAAACTCAGGGTTCCTCTCCAGCTCTGACAGGGATCTCGGGGTCCCTATGGAGATTCCCCTGGGGAGTCAGATGTCGTCTTGTGTTGGGGCATGGAACTCCGCTTCCCTCTCGAGGTGGAAAATGGTTTCCAGGGCTCCTCTTGAGTTGAGGTAGGGATCAGGGGCTATTTCTAGAGTTGCCTCAGGGCTCTCAGGCCTCCCTTTGTGTCATGAGTTGATCCTTGGGCTGACATTCGAGTCATTGTAGGGAAATGAGGCCTTACCTGGAGTGGACAGGAACATCGGGGTCTTTTCGAACGGTGGCACCACCCCTGAAGTTCCTCTCGAGTTTCAAGGTGAGACCGGCCTCCTCCAGATGTGAGACAGGAACTTTGGGATTCCTTTGCAGACGAAGCAGGGGAATGGACCCTCATCTCGAGATGAGGAGGAGAAACCGGGGCTGTTCTTGAGTTGTGGCGAGAAAAACGGTGTTCCTCTTGAGTGGAGACGGGTTTGTTGGGGAACTTCTTGAGTTGCCTAAAAGGTGTCAAGTACCCTTTCGAGGCTCAAGAGGGAAGGTGGGATTTCTCTTGAGACTCTGCAGTGGAAAGGAGCCTCATCTCGCATTGAGGGGAGAATCTCCTGGGTTTCTCGAGTTGTGGCAGGACACTTGGAGTTCCTCTCGAGTTGTGATGGGGACCTCATGGACCCACTCATGTTGCCTCAGGAAAGTCAAGTCTCCATTCGAGTTGAGAGAGGCACCTTGGGATTCCTCTCCCGTCAGAGCAAGGGCATAGGGCCTCATCTCGAGTTGAGGCCGGACCTCAGCGTTCCTCTTCAATTCTGACATGGATCTCAGGGTTCCTATGGAGTTTCAACAGGGGAGTCAGGCCTCGTCTCATGTGGAGACATGGAACTCTGCTTCCCTCTTGAGGTGTCAAAGAGGTGTCAGGCTTTCTGTCGAGTGGACACAGGGTTCTGGGGCTTTTTCTCGAGATGCCACTGGGCTGTCACCCCTCCCTTTGTGTTTTGAGTTGATCCTCGGGATTCCAGTCAAGTCCATGCAGGGGAATCAGGCATATCTGGAGTGGATGGGGAATTTGGGGTCTTTTTGAATTGAGGCAAGACTCCTGGGGATGCGCTTGAGTTTCAAGGGGAGACCGCCCTCCTCCTGAGGGCCGATGGCAACGTCGGGAATCCTTTCCCGAGGAAGCAGGGGAATCAACCCTCATCTCGATTAGAGAAGGGGGAAAATGGAGTCTTCTTGAGTTGTGGCGTGAAACTCAGGGTTCCTCTCTATTGGATATGGGTATATCTGGGACCTTCCTGAGTTGCATCAAGGGTGTCAAGTACCCTTTCGCATTTCAAGAGGGAACGTGTGGTTTCTGTCGAGACACTGTTCTGGAAAATTACCTCATCTCGTGTTGAGGGGAGAGTCTCGTGGTTGTTCACGTGTTTTGGCGGAAAGCGTGGGGTTCCTCTCGAGTTGCAACGGGGATCTCAGGAACCGGCTCATGTTGCCTCGTAGAAATCAGGTCTGTTTTCAATGCGAGGGTCCCGTCGGGATTCCTCTCGAGTTGCTGCTGGTGAATAGGGCCATGTCTAGAGTTCAGTTTGGAAACTCAGTGTTCCTCTCCAGCGGCGTCTTGGATCTAGGGCTTCCTATCAAGGTTCAGCTAGAGAGTCAGTCCTCGTCTGGTGTTGAGGCATGGAACTCTGCATTTTTCTCGAGTTGTCAAAGGGCTGTCAGGCCTCTGGTCGGGTTCAGATGGGGAATTTGGGCTTTTTCAAGAGGATAGGCAGGGGCGACAGGCCTCCCATCCTGTTGTGAGGGGATACTCGGTGTTCCACTGGAGCCGGTGCAGGGGAATCAGGACTCATCTGGAGAGGAAGGGGAACTCAGCATCTTTTTTCCTTGCAGCAAGATCCACGGGGTTCCACTCAAGATTCAAGCGGTGACACAGGCTTCATCTTTTGGTACAAGGGGAAGCTGGGATTCCTCTTGAGTCGAAGAATGGAAAGGGCCTTCATCTCTGGATGAGGTGGGACACACTGGGTTCTAGTCGGGTTGTGGTGGGAAACTTGGCTTTCATCTCGAGGTTTGACGGGGATCTCTGGGTCCCCTTGAGTTGCATACAGGGAGTCAAGCTTTCTCTCGAGTTTTGAGCGGGAACCTGGGATTGCTCTCGAGGTGCTGCAGGAGAAAAGGGCCTCATCTTGCATTGATGGGGGTATCTCGAGGTTTGTCTCATGTTGCAGAAGGAGGCTTGAGATTCCTCTTCAGGTACCATGGGGAACTCAGGAAGCCTTTCTTATTGCCTCAGGGAAGTCAGTTCTCCATTCGAGTTGCAGGGGCGACCGGGGGAGTGCTCTGGAGTCATGGCAGGGTAATCAGGCCTCAATTTGCATGGAAGGGGGAATGTCAAGGTGTTTCTCGAGTTGCGGCAAGAAGTGTGGGTTCCCTCCAGTTGCCACGGGGACCTGAGGGAGCCTCTCATGTTGTCTTTTGGAAGTCAGGAATCCTGTCGAGTTGCGAGGGGCCTCTCGGGATTCCTCTCGAGTTGGTGCGGGTGACTAGGGCCTCATCTCCAGTTGAGGCAGGAAACTCAGTGTTCCTTTCCAGCTCTGCCAGGGATCTCAGGGTTCCTATGAGATTCCCTTGGGGAGTCAGACGCCGTATCGTGTTTGGGGATGGAACTCCGTTTCCCTCTTGAGGTGGCAAAGGGGTGTCAGGCCTCCTGTCGAGTTGACGTATGGATCATGGGCTATTTCTTGAGGTGCCACGGGGCTCTCAGGCCTCCCTTGTGTCGTGAGTTGATTCTCAAGGTGACATTCGAGTTGTTGCAGTGGAATGAGGCCTTATCTCGAGTGGACAGGGACATTGGGATCTTTTTGAACGGTGGCACGACCCTTGAAGTTCGTCTCAAGTTTCAAGGTGATACCAGCCTCCTCCTGGTGTGTGACTGGAATGTCGGGATTCCTTTGCAGACGAAGCAGGGGAATAGCCCCTTAACTCGAGATGAGGAGGGGAATCCGGGGCTCTTCTTTAATTGTGGCGGGAAACTTGGGCTTCCTCTTGAGTGGAGACGGGTGTGTCAGGGAACTACTTGAGTTGACTAAAGGATGTCAAATACCCTTTCAAGGCTAAAGAGGGAAGGTGGGATTTCTCTCAAGACTCTGCAACGGAAAGGGCCTCATCTCGTGTTGAGGGGAGAATCTCCTGGGTTTCACGAATTGCGGCATAACACTTGGATTTCCTCGGGAGTTGTGACGGGGACCTCAGGGACCCGCTTCTGTTGCCTCAGGAAAGTCAAGTCTCCATTCTAGTTGCGAGGGATAACCACAGTTCTGGCTGTGCCATCCAAAGCTCTGGGGCCTTTGGCGAGCACCTCAGCTTCCCTGCTACTGTCTCCTCCCCTCAGAAATGCCCTGTGTTCGACTGTAGCCCTCCAAGCTCCTCTGTCCTGGGATTTCTGAGGCCAGAATACTGGAGGGGGTGCCATTGCCTTCTCTACCAGGTAGCATTTAGAAGATATTTTCTCCTGGATTGTGGTTTTGATGAAGGAAGGGGGATCCCTTCCAGGGCTTGAGAGTGGATTCTTATCTGACACTTTGAAATGAATTGACTGAGGAGAGGAGTACCGTCCAAGCGAGAGACTTCACTGGGAAGGGCTGCCGGGGTGGAGGGTGAGGGAAACGGAGAGAACTGCTCTGCCATGTGGCTCACCGTCTCAGGGTTTATGGTCATTAGGTTAGTTTCTGGTTTGTCTCTTGCCAGTCATTCTGAATTGGGATCCTTCCTGGGGGCACACGCATCACTCAGCCGAGATGGATTCCAGTGAGGAGGATCCTGGGAAGTTGGTAGGACCTCTGGACTGCAGTCTCCCATCTCTTTTTAACCTCTCCAGAATCCTGGCTGGTGGTATATTGTTAGTTCTTGTTCCTTACCAGGACCTCCTGTTGTAAGATGACTCCTGCAATGTTTTCTCTTCTCTGTTGCCTGGCAAGGGTGGGTGGTCAGTGGTTCATTTAACATTTTGTCTTTTGGTTCTCTCGAATAAGGTCCTTCACAGAGTAAATGTATAAAATTGTAAAAGTCAATGTT
>NW_011477119.1:0-547 GCF_000754665.1 Bison bison bison | reverse complement strand
GAAACTCTGTGTTCCTCTCCAGTGGCTAAAGCGATCTCGGGGTTGAATTCAAGTTTCACCAGGGGAGTCAGGTCTCGTCTCAATTTGAAGCAAAGAATTGCGCTCTCCTCTCGAGTTGCGATGGGTATCTCTTGGAGCCCACTGAGTGGCCTAAAGGGAGTCAAGCCTCCTGTGAAGTTTTGAGAGGGAACTTGGGATTGCTCTCTAGGCCCTGCAGGAAAAGAAGGGCTTCATCTCACGCTGATGGGGGAATCTCGTGGTTTTTCTCGAGCTGCGGTGCAACATGTGGGGTTTATCTCGAGTTACGACGGGGAAATCAGAGAGCCTTTTGTGCGGCCCCAGGGATGTCTAGTCTCCATTCGAGTTGCAAGGGGGAGCGCGGCATTGCTCTTGAGTCATGGCAGGGGAATCAGGCCTCAAGTCGCATTGAAGGGGGAATCTCGAGGTCTTTCTTGAGTTGCAGCAGGAAACTCTGGGATCCCTCGACTTGTGACAGTGACCTCAGGGAGCTTCTCATGGTGCCTATGGGAAGTCAGGAATACTTTGA
>NW_011477118.1:44925-46674 GCF_000754665.1 Bison bison bison | reverse complement strand
GGGAAAGGTTGGCAAAGAGTAGGGAAGAGGGCTATTGCCATTCTCAGTGACTTAAATGTTCGAACTTTTTACAAGAACAACACATTACTTGATAATTAGAAAGAATAACCCTAAATTATAATTATTAGAAATAATGTAACAGAAATTGCAAAACATGATTGCAATTAGGGGTCTTGAATTAGAAATAGTATTTTTCTTTTGCTGAATATTTGTGATCAAATGACATTTCATAAAACATTTCAAAAACATTATTTACTAAACCCACATTTTACCAGGTTCAGTTCTATAGTAGAGAAATTCAAGATAGCTTTTGGCTAGTTGACTCTTTAAAAAAGTGAGTCAAAACTATTCTGAAGTGTTTGGATGTATTTAATAACTTTGACAGAGGTCTAAATTCTGGCCCAGGAGGTGAGTCCCTTCACTCTCCACCACTATTTGCACATCAATGTTGTTAATGAAATTAAATATATCCATGAGAAGCCCCATTTTCATTATTTAAATAAATTAAGCCTTTTGCACATTATCATTTTCCCCCTTAATTATTTCAGTAAAAGAAGTCAGAGTCCTAAATATGAGGAGGAAAAAAATTCCAGTGAAGTATTTTCATAATATTGTTTACTTTAGATGAATATATTTATAATTTCAACTGTTCCTTTAAGCTAGTAATAATAATCTCATAAGTTCATATTCCAGTTTAAATTCTAGAGGTTGCATTGATACACTTTTAATAAGTTAGAGGAAAAACATATAAAGGTATAATTAGGAGAAAATAACATGAAATTTCATAACAAGAACTCATTTTACTCACTCAAGTTTTCTTTTAGGAAAGGAGTATATTTAGGCAAGTGATGTAGGAAAGGAGTTCCTAGTTTAAATGTGTGGTAGAAATGTGTAGGGCGCCAGCTGTGTTGCATATATGGGGAGAAGAGCATGTTTGTTTCTAAAGCAAGTTAGAGAGAAAAATAAGTAGGAGAGGAAATGGAGATTGAATTGATGAGATTAGAAAAACGATACAATCATATTCAAAGTTACTTATCCCAGGGGCATAAAAGCATTCAATAACATTATCAAATTAACTTCTTTGGGGGGATTTTTGATAGGGCTGAAATTTTATCCAAATTGATTTGGGGTAGAAGAGAAGCAGGAAATGCATATTGATGAAAAATATCAATGAAGAAAAACATGAGATTTCCTAGAATTCAAAGAATTTACAAGATTGTGCAATGTCAGTTCACATCAAGTTTAACTAGCTCTCCAAAAGCCAGTATCCAGTTGGTACTTGAGTTTTTACACTAATAAAAAATGTTTATATATTATAAACATACATAATTTTCCATCTTCCTAGCACTGGATAATTCCAAAGTAATATGGCCATATATAATTAAAATAATTATGTGATTCCTGGCCATCCCCAAACATACTTAGTACACAAATATAAGTAATTGTAGCTGAAGTCTATGAAGCCACACAATAAGAAATAAATCCAGATCAAACTGAGGTGAAAGTCACTTAGTCATGTCTGACTCTGTGAATGTCTATGACATGATTTGCCCTTTCCTGAGGAGCTTCAGCATCAGTCCTTCCAATGAATATTCAGGACTGACCTCCTTTAGGATTGACTGGTTGGATCTCCTTGAAATCCAAGAGACTCTCAAGAGTCTTCTCCAACACCATGGTTCAAAAGCATCAATCCTTCAACACTCAGCTTTCTTTACAGTCCAACTCTCACATCCACTCATGACTACTGGA
>NW_011477118.1:35432-42787 GCF_000754665.1 Bison bison bison | reverse complement strand
GCTCAGTCGTGTCCGACTCTTAGCGACCCCATGGACTGCAGCCTACCAGGCTCCTCCACCCATGGGATTTTCCAGGCAAGAGTACTGGATTGGGGTGCCATTAATTTCATGAGACATGGCTAAATATACTTCAGATAAACTTTTTGACTTCTCAAGAAAATATCAGTCTATCTATGAACGGTGCAGTTATTGAGTACTTTAACACTTCAATATAATGTTATTTTTGAGGACAGGGAATGCTTACAGAAACAGAGATAATATACCTGAAATCTTATTAGTTTTAGTTTGTGCAATTATATATGTGTGTGTGTGTGTTAGTCTCTTAGTCCTCTCTGATTCTTTGTGACCCCATGGACTGTAGCCTGCCAGACTCCTCTGTCCATGGAATTCTCCAGGCAAGAATACTGGAATGGGTAGCCATTTCCTTCTCCAGAGGATCTTCCCGACCTAGGGATTGAACCTGGGTCCCCAGCATTGCAGGAGGGGTCTTTACTGTCTGAGCCACCAGGGAAGCCCTAATTATATGTGTATTAGGGAAGTATACAATGGGGATATCTGGCATTTATATACAAATTAAGCAATACAGAATTTCTGATGTATTCTTACTATTTATGTAGCACAAAGCATACTACAGCATTCTAACATGATTTAAAGGAAGTGTAGTTTTAATTCTTTGAACTTAAAAAAAATCAGATAGCTAAAAATTAGCTTAACCTATTGATCACATTACTTTAAAAAAGAAAGCTTCAAAATTATCCTAAAATGTCTTGTATCTGTAATGCACAATTTTTTTGTTTCAAAATAAACTCCCAAGAATGTATTTTTGATTTTGCATTAATGAGCTTTCTTTCGGTTCAAAGGAAACATTGGTAGTAGCATAAACATCTGAAAGTATAACAGCCATTATAAAGTAGTATTTGCTGCTACCACAGTTGTAGTTAAAATAGATGTTCGTCAGCTTCATACTGATGAATTAGCAATAAATACCATGTATTGTATTCTTGTACAATGAATTTATGTATGAATTTATGAATGAATTTATGTATGAAGCCCTTTATGTACCAGGGCTTCCCTAGTTGCTCAGACAGTAAAGAATTTGCCTGTAATGCAGGAGACCTGGGTTTGATCCCTGGAGTAGGGCACAGCAACCCATTCCAGTATTCTTGCCTGGAGAATCCCCATGGACAGAGGACCCTGTTGGGTTATAGTCCATGGGGTCGCAAAGTGTCAGACATGACTGAAGCAACTAAGCACAGCACAGCATGTATTGTAACTCTAGGAAGGAATATATTATTGTCTAATACAGATACATACATATGATACAAACCATGTGCTTGAGACAAAAACATACTGCAAATCACACTCGCTGTATAGTAATACACTCTTGGCAACAGTGTTGCAACTAGAAAACAATACTTGTCTCAAAAGTTACCTTCAATGGAACACTCCTACTTCCATCAGTTTTATTTCAACCAATCACCATATTCTGTAGATGGTTGTGCTGATATTATAATCCCTTTTCTCTCTCTAGTCAAAATGTTTTATATTTTTGTCATTTTATTAATTTCCTGCTTTGGGAGTAATTTTACTGTCAATTCATGAGAACTTTGAAGTGTCATGAAATTTCTAGAAAGTATAGTACTAACAATTAAAATTTAACCAGAAGTACCTCTGACAGTATCATTTGAATGTGCAATCTCTTCATATAATGTAAGTGAAGGCAAAGGGAAAATTCTGTAAAATGAATAGTTCTGACAGCAAATATACCCACTATATAGCACATACTTATATACGTCATAGTACTAGCTTCTGTAACATACAAATACATTGGAAAATAAAACGCATAGAGACATGAAGCTATTAGATCACGCAGACTGCCTTTTTCTTGTTAGCATGTAAAATGTTATTTCATGTTAGTATGTCAGCCTTATCCAGCAAAAACTCTGATGTATAAAAAAACATTGCTAACGGATCTGTCACCCTCTGTCCTTCCTTTTTACTTTGCATATACATCTCACAATTCTCTAAAGCGACATCTCACAATTCTCTGAAGGGCTTGTCTCTCCATTTAGCCCTTCGTGAAATCCCTGAGCTGCCTTTTTCATCTGGTTCCTCTGTGCACAACTGTGACTACTTTATCTTTCATCTCACCTGATAGGTGAGGCTTCCTCAAAGTCCAGGTACTGTTAGAGGATTTGAGGAATGCTCTGTGAGAAGGAAATCACAAGAGAACAGAAGGATATACTGCTCTCAAGGGAAGTCACTGCAGAAAAAAATCAATCACGTGAATTAAGAGCTTTTGATGAATAAATAATTCATATGCACTAAATTAATTAACCAATTTCCAAGTCAGGCTTAGTATAGCATTTTAGAGTTAGCTAGCATTGCATCAATAGAAACGTAATCATTTAGTTTTGCTTCGTACGATTTTCAAATACAAAATGACTGTGCCGATTGAAGACTACCATCTAAGAGGCTGTAATAGCCAAAACCAGGTGGTTGGGAAGTTGCTTTCCAAGGCACAAACCAAAGACTAAAACAAGTATTTCTTCCTAAACCACTATGACCACTGTATTTAATAGTGTTGACATTTACATAAATGGATTGCAGTGTAGTTGTTGAACATATACTAGGATGATTCCATAATCCTGTTTTAATTAGATGGATGTTGTGAGTATAGAAAAATCACAAGCTGCACTCCCTGTGGTGATGCCATACTGGCAAGGAATCAATCACCACGGCTCTGGTTGCCATAGAAACTGATAGCTCCTGCACCACCATTAAGTGGCAAATGATTGGTGGTATACTCATAACACAGGGAGAGCAATGAGTTTTTCTATCCTGTCCAGCAGCTGTGCCAGAGAGTTAATTAAAAGCAGAGAACATGAAATAAATCTAAATCTGTGAAGAAATGAAATGTACAGTACAAATTGAATTCCCGTGTCGAACAGGAATTAATATGCAGCGCAAACCACAGAGCTGCCTGAACAAGCAGCAACTGGGAATCTTGGGAAATGTTGCCTCTGAGGTGGTTAGAGCTGAAATGTGGAGAGGGCACCTCCTTATCTTATTACCTAAACAAGCACTTTGTTCAGCATTTGTGTGAACTGATGCATGCAAATTGCAGCCTCAAATGTTAAGAGTTCCCATTTCTAAGCAGAAAGGACAAAGCTTAACTAAGATTTAATTAACAAACTGTTAGCAACTGCAGTTTATCAGCTGTGAACACAATGTAAGTAAATGTTTCTACTCCTGTACTAGAATTCACCAGACAACCTCTGTGAAAGTCAATGTGTTTTTATTGATAAGCCAAAATACAGCATTCATATATCAAATATTGCGAGTCGAGGAGCAAACATCTGAAATGCTTTCCTAGGAAATAAGAGAAGCTTGACATAGAAATAAAGTTTATTTTCTTTTTTCCATAGAATGAGCTACAACAGATCAGGCATGAAATATTTAACTAGAGAGTATCACGATTTCTTGGTTCAGTCCACACTCATTCTACGACTTCAGTGTTACCATTTTGAAAAGCTTAGCATTCCAGTAACCTGTTCTCTATTTGAAGCCAACCAATCCCATTGGGCAAGTAGAACAACGCAGGGGCCACACCATGTATCTCTACAGCTGCCAAATATGCATGTTTATATGAATTAGAGAAAGAATAACATTTTAGATCATGCACTTCCCTCTTCTCCCCCCAACTAGGACAAAATCAGGAAGTGAGCAGTGCTGGCTATGGAAGAACAAAAACTGGGAAACTTCAGCAATTATATCATTATGATGCACTTAATGCCCATTTAATGAATTGTTAGAGTTTTTCTTTTATCAAGATGTATTTTTATCTGGTTCTCTATTTCTAACAGCAATTGGATTGCTCATCTAAGAAGAATTTACTTAATTCTTTCAATCCCCCACTTTAAGTATATTTTCCTGTGTGAAAAAAAACAAGAAACAAACACCATGCTTCTATACTTATTTATGATGGATTCATATTATTCCATCATAAATAAGTATAGAAGCATGGTGTTTGTTTCTTGTGTTTTTTTCACACACATGTGGATTCACCTATATGAGGAGAAGGCAATGGCAACCCACTCCAGTGTTCTTGCCTGGAGAATCCCAGGGACAGCGGAGCCTGGTAGGCTGCCGACACGACTGAAACGACTTAGCAGCAGCAGCACCTGTATGAATCAGATTTTCATATATAGTTAAGAACTACTTGGTTTGAAATATATGTGTGTGTGTGTGTGTGTGTGTATATATATATATATGTACATGGCATAGGGAGCAAAGTTCTGAAGTAGCTTTTTCAAGAGGAGTTTTGTACACTTTGCAGACCATGAATACATTTCCAACAGCTGGTCAAATCAGTGCTATTTTAAGAGAAAGATTTCAATCTGACACAAGGTGAAAGAGATGAACGAAAATGTTACTGAAATAGTGGAGGAGTTTCCAATATTATTCTCACTTTACCAGTTTAATACAGTCAAGTTAATTATACCACACTTATTATCACCTCTGAGTAGAATCATATATGATCATTAGTAGGAAATCTATCTTCTGTTTTCATGGGAGTATCTGAGTGTATGAAAAGAAGAATTTTTTAAATTTAAATTTATTTATTTTAATTGGAGGCTAATTACTTAACAATATTGTATTGGTTTTGCCATACATCAACATGAATCTGCCACGGGTGTACATGTGTTCCCCATCCTGAAGCCGCTTCCCACCTCCCTCCCTGTGTCATCCCTCTGGGTCATCCCAGTGCACCAGCCCCAAGCATCCTGTATCCTGCATCAAACCTGGACTGGCGATTAGTTTCTTATATGATATTATACATGTTTCAATGCCATTCTCCCAAATCATCCCACCCTCGCCCTCTCCCACAGAGTCCATAAGACTGTTCTATACATCTGTGTGTCTTTTGCTGTCTCACATACAGGGTTATCATTACCATCTTTCTAAATTCCATATATATGCGTTAGTACATTGTATTGGTGTTTTTCTTTCTGGCTTACTTCACTCTGTATAATAGGCTCCAGTTTCATCCACCTCATTAGAACTGATTCAAATGTATTCTTTTTAATGGCTGAGTAATACTCCATTGTGTATATGTACCACAGATTTCTTATTCATTCGTCTGCTGATGGGCATCTAGGTTGCTTCCATGTCCTGGCTATTATAAAGTTGCAGGGTAAATGTACACCTTTTCAAATAGTTTATCCAGTTAGAACCCATTACATCTGGTGTTAGGGTCATGTCATGGGATCTTATAAATCATGAAATAGTAATCTCTGTGATTAATAACACTATGGATAAATTTCATGAATACATATCCTTTTTCCCATTGTCATTATCTTGATTTGCTGCTAAGTCACTTCAGTCGGTGTCTGACTCTATGTGACCCCATAGACGGCAGCCCACCAGGCTCTGCCGTCCCCGGAATTCTCCAGGCAAGAACACTGGAGTGGGTTGCCATTTCCTTCTCCAATGCATGAAAGTGAAACTTTCAGAAGAGCAAAATTGCTTTAGAAAAAGAGAAAAAATTAAGTCCTAATCAATCTGACATCTATTGATCTTTCAACCATTTTTATTGATGACCATTTTATCAGGGGAAAATTATGATGAAATCCCATAATTTGTATAAGCGATACCGATCTTGTTACCCTCTAGGTTCAGTTCAGTTCAGTCGCTCAGTCATATCTGACTCTGAGACCCCATGAATCGCAACACACCAGAACTCCCTGTCCATCACCTACTCCCAGAGTTCACTCAGACTCACGTCCATCGAGTCAGTGATGCCATCCAGCCATCTCATCCTCTGTCATCCCCCTCTCCGCCTGCCTCCAATCCCTCCCAGCGTCAGAGTCTTTTCCAATGAGTCAACTCTTCTCATGAGGTGGCCAAAGTACTGGAGTTTCAGCTTTAGCATCATTCCTTCCAAAAAAATCCCAGGGCTGATCTCCTTCAGAATGGACTGGTTGGATCTCCTTGCAGTCCAAGGGACTCTCAAGAGTCTTCTCCAACACCACAGTTCAAAAGCATCAATTCTTCGGTGCTCAGCTTTCTTCACAGTCCAACTCTCACATCCATACATGACCACTGGAAAAACCATAGCCTTGACTAGACACAGCTTTATTGGCAAAGTAATGTCTCTGCTATTGAATATGCTATCTAGGTTGGTCATAACTTTCCTTCCAAGGAGTAAGTTCTTTTAATTTCATGGCTGCAGGCACCATCTGCAGCGATTTTGGAGCACCAAAAAATAAAGTCTGACACTGTTTCCACTGTTTCCCCATCTATTTCCCAGGAAGTGATGGGACCAGATGCCATGATCTTCATTTTCTGAATGTTGAGCTTTAAGCCAACTGTTTCACTCTCCTCTTTCACTTTCATCAAAAGGCTTTCGAGTTCCTCTTCACTTTCTGCCATAACGGTGGTGTCATCTGCCTATCTGAGGTTATTGAGATTTCTCCTGGCAATCTTGATTCCAGCTTGTGCTTCTTCCTCTCAGTCGATTTTTTAAAATACTTTGGTGTGACTGAATATATGAGAATAACAATAAGCAAAGGATCTTTTCTTCATAAAAATATGCATAAATTTGCAAAGAATTCACAAGATTTTACTGACTCCTCAGAACCATCCCTGATAAAATAACCCTTCTTTATACACTTTAAGGTACATATTTGGCATTCTCAGAATTCCTTCTGACTTGTACTTTGCATCATGTACTTAGTTAAATTTTAGTTGCTATTATTATCATAGTTATTTATTATAAGTAAGATCCTTTATACAAAGACTTTATTTATAAATATCATTATATCTATGTATCAGGAAATAAAGCTTTGTTCCTTCTGAAAATTAAATCATATGCGTTTTAAAAGAATGTTAAAGTGCAACCATTTAATTTTCAGTTTCAAGTGAAGCCCCAAAGTCATTAATGTCATAAACTAAATTGACGTACAAGACCACTACGAAATAAGTACAACATCACTTGCAAAATAAGTTTATAGAAAACTTGTCCTGCGATTCTAACCCTCATCATCACAACAAGGATATATATTAGTTAGGATGTTAAAGGATGATTCCTTGAAAAAAATCGCTTGTGTGTGACCCCATCCCATTAGTGGTTTTCTCCCCTCTCATCTCTATTCAAAACAGAAAAACTTTAGGACCTTTTGGAGAAAGTATAATGTTTCCACTGGTCAGTTCAGTTCAGTTCAGTTCAGTCGCTCAGTTATGTCCGACTCTTTGCGACCCCATGAATCGCAGCACGCCAGGCCTCCCTGTCCATCACCAACTCCCGGAGTTCACTCAGACTCATGTCCATTGAGTCAGTGATGCCATCCAGC
>NW_011477118.1:31874-35332 GCF_000754665.1 Bison bison bison | reverse complement strand
TCCAGCATTTCTCATGATGTACTTTGCATATAAGTTAAATAAGCAGGGTGACAATATACAGCCTTGATGTACTCCTTTTCCTATTTATAACCAGTCTGTTGTTCCATATCCAGTTCTAACTGTTGCTTCCTGACCTGCATATAGGTTTCTCAAGAGGCAGGTCAGGTGGTCTGGTATTCCCATCTCTTTCAGAATTTTCCACAGTTTATTGTGATCCACACAGTCAAAGGCTTACCCTGATATGTGTAAGCAAAAGGTTTCCCTGATATGTGTAAGCAAGAATCAGCTGATATCCTACCAAGCTTGGGAAGTCTCAAATATGAGAGACTGGAAGCCTAAACATTCTCACAACAGAAAATCAGAGAGATGGCCATGTCAGGCCACATGTTGTTAGAAGAAAGTATTTATGAAAGTTTCCTCTGAACCATAGCTATACTACATACAATAGGAAGCTGGTATGGGGCTGTCTTAGAGACTGACACAGAATATCACATAGACAGCCAAGGAGCAAGATAACCCAGAGGTTTCTTAAATGAAAGAATAAATATACTGACCATTATAGATGTTGCCTTTCTCTAGTAATGTAAGGGTTTTGAAAACCCACAAAATGTCCCACAAGAAAATGAATCATTTCTGAAAAAACTTGTGAGAGCTTGACACATAATTACAGCTTTAGTCAAATAAGACATTCTTTGTCCTTCTCTTCTTTTGTCAAGCATCTGTACCTCACCTGATCTTGGAGCTAGATTCACCTATAATATTTGAGGTATCCAAGAAACATCATACATTTAAATAGTTCTATGAATTAAAGTAAACAACTCAGATAAAATATGCTCTGCTTTTTTTACCTGAAAAATATACATCCTTAAATATCCAAGAGACCAGAGTTAAATTTAGAATTCTTAACATCATTTTGGTCCAGTGCTAGAAACTGTCAGCATGTAGAAAACCCACCATTGGTCTCCTGAAATTTTGGGAAAGCCTGCAGCCTGTCTCTCTTCTCTTTTTGCCCCAGCTCCTTTCAGCACTGTGAGAAATCTCACAAACACACATACAAATACCTGAGACCATATGCTCACATTTCATCCTCATTATTACAGACAACTGGCCCTTGGCCAACCCCCAATCCAAGGCGTGATCACTCCAGCAGATCAGCCCTCTTAGGAAGGCAACCCCTAGGGAAGTGCCCTGAATAGACCAAAGATTCAGGGTTGGCATCATTTGGGCAAAGAGTGGCAGGGTCTGGCATATTTCTAGCATAGTGAGGCTAGAGAATGCAGATTCATAAAAAGTATTCCTCTTTGTTTTGCATAATCTCTGCATCCCATGTAGCTGGGCAAGACTAGAAGATAGTCAATAGGAGACACCCTAAAGCATGGAATCCAGGGTAAGAGCTTATATTCCTGTTTAAAGGTAAAACTGTCTGGAAAAATTGATAACCATTATTAGCATGATGGAGAATAGAAAACACACAAAGACACACACACACACACACACACAAGGCAGAGAAAGGCAGCAGAAGCCACCACGCCCTCTCTCTGCTGGGGGCTGGCCTATGTCTTGTGCAAACTGGTGAGAGGAGTAAACTTTGATAAAATCTAACATATTGATTCCTTTAGGCATTTAAATACCTCGATTAGACATTTAAATTACTGACTAGAGGACTTTTTATCATCTGGTAGTGATTCAAAATTAATGAGACTTGACCAAAATTCCATTCAGGGGAAAAGAAAGAAATGGCCCCAAAGGAAAATAAAAAGCAAAAGAAAACATGTTGCTTATAAGTGAATTTACAAGTCCTGCTTTTTCAGTCTGTTTATTACAACTTTGTTCCTATAATCAATGAGAATTTTGTAGCTAATCATATCTTCATTTTGCTTTTTAGGAATCTCAGTCAAGTATTTATACTGCCTCTTATAGACTATGCTTGCATAGTACCTTTTTCTCCAGTCTTATGTTTCCATCTACATTGTTCAGTTCATACTTCTACTTTATTTTGTAGTGCAAGTATTTTCATAAACTGGCCAAAAGAATTTATGATAATTATATATATGTGTGTGTATGTGTATATATGTATATATATGTGCTGTGCTGTGCTTAGTTGCTCAGTCGTGTCTGACTCATGACCCCATGGACTATAGCCTGCCAGGTTCCTCTGTCCATGGGGATTCTCCAGGTGAGAATATTGGAGTGGGTTGCCATGCCCTCCTCCAGGGGATCTTCTTGACCCAGGGATGAAAACTGCATCTCCTGCATTGGCAGGCAGATTCTTTACCACTGCACTGCCTGGGAAGCAATATCTCCGAGATGTCTCATTAATAAAGACCAGAACATCAAATGTTAATTGTTGAATCAAAATGTAGAATTAAACACTGGATATCACTCTCTGGTTTCTCATAAATTCTATACAAGTCAAGTACCCACTTTATGTAAACATGTTCTCTTTCACAAGGATACTAAGATAATTAAAGGCAAAACACTTAAAATATATATATATATGCTTTTTTATGAATTGATTGCAAAACAAAGCTAGATCATATCAAAGCAGACTGAAACCAGGGGAGCTGGAGGACCACCAGTATTGTCTAAACCACCATTCAGGAGGCAAGAAGGATAATGCTATCTAAAGAGATCCCCTTTCATTAATTGGCTGTGTGTGATGGGTAAAATATAAATTCTAGTCAGCATCTTACTTTATTCACTTAGCAGACATATGTTGAGTGCTCCTTCTGGTCAGTCATAGCAAGTAGACAAAATGCACCTGGCCTCTCCACCACTGAGTGAGGTTAGTGGCAATGCTGCTTTATAGGCTTGCTATCTATGTACCATACTGGGCCCAGACTCAAGAGGACTCCATTTGGTTTAATGTTATCTGGTTGCTGTTATGAAATTCTAACCATTTCTGAATAGAGTTTTCAATTTGTACTGGGCTCTGCCATTTATTGGAGCTGGTCCTGGACAGTGGCTGCACGTAAATCTTTGCCAGTCTACAGATTCCCCCAAACACTCTCATGTCTTATTTGGATCTAGCATTCACACTTTTATGCCTGTGAATGGATTTTGGCTTTTTTGTTAAGACACTAATCTGGCCCATTAGTGCATCCCTATCAGGAATAAAAAAGAACAATTTGAAAATGTACACAAGTCTTCTCCTGTGTCAGCAAGACTCCAGAGTGATTTATGTACATGATTAGTTTGTAATGTGCTTATGCTTGAGGAGAACAAGTCTCATGGGAGAAGTTCCATTCAGTTCAGTCGCTCAGTCGTGTCCGACTCTGCAACCTTATGAATGGCAGCACGCCAGACCTCCCTGTCCGTCACCAACTCCTGGAGTTCACTCAGACTCACGTCCATCGAGTCCGTGATGCCATCCAACCATCTCATCCTCTGTCGTCCCCTTCTCCTCCTGCCCCCAATCCCTCCCAGCATCAGAGTCTTTTCCAATGGGTCAACTCTTC